>NW_008629045.1:0-221 GCF_000691845.1 Merops nubicus
TAACAATAATGGTAATAGTCCCTCAATTTAAAAAAAAGTCATAGTGCAAATATAAGTAGACTCCAAAACAACCCGACTGTCAAAAGATTGGCAAAATGTATTAAGATTAGTACAAAACAAGAATGGCGATTTCAAACTTACTTGTACCGTTGGACCTAGGCGGTATCCAGTCACTTTTGTGGTAGATACGGAGGCTCAAATTTCTACGCCCAATACTGATA
>NW_008629045.1:537-1205 GCF_000691845.1 Merops nubicus
TTTACCACAAAGTAAAATTACTAATGTAAAACAATATTCTATTCCAATTGCTGCCAAGGAAGACATCAAAGAGGTAATCGCAAATTTAAGACAAAGAGATATCATCATACCCTCTCATTCACCATATAATGCCCCAATTTGACCTATAAGAAAACCAACTAAGAAATGGAAGTTAACAGTAGATTACCGAAAATTAAATGCTAACACGACAACCCTTACTACAGCCGTTCCCAGTCTTACCAACCTGGTATTGAAAATCCAGGAGACAGCACATCCAGTTCTGGCCTCTCTAGATATAAAGAATATGTCTACAACAGGTAGTATGAACAGAGAACAGAGATTTCCCACAGTTAGCATGGGAAACAGCCAAACCAGAAAGCTAAATATATAAGAAAAAGGTGCCCATATGGCAACTCTCATCTGATCAGCCTGCGTTCACAAAGGCCTAAACGGACCAGGACCCAGCTCCAGGGATAATCAGGAGGTCTTCCCTGAACCATGAAACTCTGTGGAGTGCACTGCACAGAACAGACACCCCTCCCTTTCTACTAGTGGTCCCATTTTTTTTATCCCCAAGCGGGACACCTGACCTTTGTTCACTCAATGCAGGACACCTGGGGCTCATTTACCTTATGGCTCCACCTCCAGCGCCAACCACACCCCTGGGG
>NW_008629045.1:1330-2048 GCF_000691845.1 Merops nubicus
AGGGCCCCGGCGCCTGCCGGTAGTGCTTTGCTTATGTTACATGAACCAAAAGAAGAGACTGTGTATGAAACTGTGCCTAATGTTGCTGGCAGTGCGGAGCTGCCTAACAGTGTTAATGACAAAGAAAAGGATGATCCTTTTGATATGGGACCAATGGATCAGATGTCAGAACCTGATTTATATCCTTCTTTATCTCCTGCTCGCATTATGGAACCTGCAGCCCCAACCACTGATCAAATTCTGCAGGAGGCAAGCAAGACAACTTATCTGAGTTCTTCTGTGGTGACACCGCTTCCTTATGCTTCTGCAGTGCTTCCGTCTGACCCGCCTCTGTCCGTCATGCTCCTGTATACCCTGCTTCCGTCCCCACGGCTTCCGTCCGCCACGCTTCCATACAAAAAAAAAACACCGGCCTCCCGTCTGCCCCTCTCAAAAAAAACCAGTTCCTGGATTTGGACACTTGCCACTGCGAAGCTTTGTGGCATGGTGATGTTTCAATGTTAACAGCAATGCCGGTTATCTACAGACCTAATAGACCAGCCGAGTATGTGGTTTTCACGTATTAAGGAATTGCGGAAATCCATAAGAGAATACAGTTTGCAGGTGTCTTTTACCATTAACCTTACAGAGGCTGGGACAAGCAAGTCAGCTCGACAGCAAGCTCGACCTGCCTGGGCATGCATCCAGTGGCTGATGGCTCGGGGGTTGATTTTGACCC
>NW_008629046.1:0-5343 GCF_000691845.1 Merops nubicus
CAGTGGCAGTCACAACATGGGTGTTAAAAGCACCCTTCTAACTGTCAACACAAATGAACTGCACAATAAGGGCTGCAAGGAGAAAATCAGCTCAGCCAGACCCAATACAGGCTAAGAGACCTGAAGCTATTTATTCAGGAGAAGACAAGACTGAGAGGGGGTGTGATTGATACCTAAAGGGCAGGGGTCAAGAGGATGGGGTCAAATTCTTTTCATGGGTGCCCAGTGATAGAACAAGGGACAACAGGCACAAACTGGAACACAAGGATTTTCACCTGAACATGAAGGAAAATCTTCTTTCCTTTGAAGGTGCTGAAGCCCTGGAACAGGCTGCCAAGAGAGGTTGTGGAGTCTCCCTCTCTGGAGACTTTCAAAACCTGCCTGGATATGTTCCTGTGCAACCTACTCTAGGTGAATTTCCTTTTGCAAGGCAGTTGGATTAGGTGATCTCCAGAGATCTCTTACAATCCCTGCTATTCTGTGTTTCTGTGATAAATGCTGATATTGTAAGGTTAGATTGGAGCAAAGGTCTTACTGTAGTTACTGTTTAACATTTAGTCTGCTGAACATATAACAAGCACATCAATAAAATAATTCCTTGTTTGCTGTTCAGTTCTTAGAAAATTCCTGCAAATCCAGAATACCCGCACTGCAGCCAACTACATTGAGCTGGATTTAAATCAGAAACTACGTGCAGAACCTCAGCAACGTAACGCTAGCCCATTGTCTGAATTGCTGTAACGGGTACAGAGACACAATGCAAGAGTGCTTCTGTTGAACAGCCCATCTGCTTGTAATAAAGAATATATATTAACAATAATAAATACAGTTGAATCAAGAGGGAGAACA
Source organism: Merops nubicus (assembly GCF_000691845.1). Classification (NCBI taxonomy): domain Eukaryota; kingdom Metazoa; phylum Chordata; class Aves; order Coraciiformes; family Meropidae; genus Merops; species Merops nubicus. The sequence continues at coordinate 850 of NW_008629046.1, forward strand.
CAATTCATGTTCATATCATACTAGAAGATCATTACTATACACTTAACATTAATGTGTAATAATCATATTCACAAACTGACAATTCCAATCAACGTTGTAGAACTATACAATTAAAGCATTGATGTAATTAGGAGCAAAGCTGTCTGACAGCCCATATTACAAACAAATGACTATAAATTTGAATAATGTGCTCATCATGAAATTGGCTGTTAATCAGATCATAATCAGTATTATATTCAATCATAAACGAAATGGATTATCTGTTTTAAGAACAAAACACTGCTCTTCTCTCATCTACAGTCCAGGTTATATGTGTGTGCATATAATATCTTTGGGTCCTTGTTTCCTGAGGCTCTGATCACTTCTGTCTATGATTTTGTGACTTTTGTGTGCAGTTCAGGTAATACAAGTTAGAACTGGATAAATGGAAGTGAGAAAGTATTCACTGTCACTCAAGTCCTTCAAAATGAAGTACAAAAGAAGGCTATTAACATTGCTTATTTCTTTCCTTTCAGGAAAGACATTTTCAACTGCACAAATTTCCATTAGCGTAAACAGTTATTGGTGACATCAATTTCAAGCTTACTCTTAACAGAATATTTTCACAAATGGTTTGAGAAACGTGTCACAGATGATGTCTAAAACAGTATTACTCCTAAATGGAGAGCGAACACATTTGCCTACTTTTCCCTTGGCATTATTGTCAGCACTTGAGTTGTATTAGTTTCTTGGTCTGCCTGGAAGCTGATCATCCCAGAAAAATATTTTCAATTGGACAAATTGTCTGGGTTGGTTCATCCCAGAATCACGACAGCCTGAACAAAGCATCAGGGTAGGGAGGCAAGATGGGGCCAGAAGTTTATTGCAGCATAATAAGACCTTGAAACTTATTTTGGTGGTGGTCATTTTTATGATTTCTGACTTCAACAAAATATCAGAAATTGGCTAGAATGGATTAGTGAAGTGCAGTAGGCTTTGAGTGGAAATAAGTCCCAGGTAGGTTATCTTAGAGCAATTGTGAGGCCCTAAAAATCTCATTCCCTGGAAGAATCGTGCAGCTCTTAGAATTCAGTCCCAAGCACCCGAAAGGCAAAGACATTAATCAAGAAACCAAACACAGATATGCCAGGGCATATTATTCTTGTTCAAGCTGATTGCTTTCTTTAATGATATGACTGGTCCCTGAGAGGAGAGTGGTGAACAGGATATATCTTGACTTTCATGAGGTTTTGGACATCATCTCCCATAGACTTTTTCTTTGTAAACTGAGGAAGTGTGGGGTGGGCCAACAAGTTCAAAGGGCAGTAATCCACAGTTTCAGATCTGGCTTGTCAGTCATGTCCATAATCCCAGATCTTGATATCAAGACTGATACTGTTCAGTCACCTTTAACAATGTTACGAATGATGGCACACAGCATACCCTCAACAAGTCTGTAATAGAAAGGCGACTGGTTGAGAATGACAATGCCTCAGTCTGGAGACTCTTGAATAAATTTTAGAGCTGTGCCTACAGATACCTCCTAAGAAGGCAGAAAACTTATTATCATCTTTGCTTGTTGTTGGCAAGGCTGCTTAAGAAAAGTTCATCCCATTTGGTCCCCTGACATTAAAATCATACCTGAAGAAATGGGAGATGATCTGACTGCTGAGCTACCAAGATGCTCTAGTGCCTGAATAACAGCTCCAAAGGGAAGCTGAAGGATCTTGTTTTGTTAGTCTGGTAGAAAGGAGACTAAGGGCCAATCTAACATCTGCTGACAACTATTTCAAGAGCACATAAGAAGATGCTGGAGCCAGGTTCCTTTTGGTAGGATAGATGATGTAGCAAGGGCAAGGGCCACATGTGTACCTCAGACATTATGAAAAACATTTTCACTAGAAAGGAGATGCAGTACTGGGACAAGTTTACCAGATAAGCAAGAGGATCTCCATCTCTGGATGTACCTGAACTTTGGGTAAGCCAAGCCTTGCCTGACTTGATCAGGTTCTGTTTGTAGTTCTGCTTGGAGCAGGATGTTGTACTAGATGATTTTCAGAGTTCCTGCCCGCCAGTATAATTCTGTGCTTCTCAGCTTTCAAGGTTGATACTTCCATTTCAGACTTAAAGAGGGAATTGCATGGTGCAAAGCTTTGTCTGTTTCTTACACAATCAAGTGTGCAAACAAGACATACCACTTCCACGATGCTTCCTTTCTTTATAGGGCTAAGCTTCCGTCTGTCATCAGTACCCTGTTACACTGGAACCCTCTTACAATAGTTTAATTTTTGACTACTGTCTTCTTTTGGGAGTCATGTCAGTCAAAATGTTGTAAATGGATATGAAACTTCAGTGTTCCTCTGGTGTTTTATTCAGTTACTTCTAGTTTATGCTGCTATAGGTGGTAACTGTAGAGATTTGCCCTGACTGATAAGAATTCAGTGGTTATAAAATCAGTATCAATATGTCAATATTAACGTTTCCAATGCTGGATAGATTTTCTGATCATGCTTTCTATTACATAGGACTGCAAGGTTATCATGTGGTTTTTGCCTTTCAAACTCTTCTAATGAAGACCAGCTACTTAGAAGGTGATAACATTTTAGGAATGTTGGTAGGAAAACTTTTTATATGCAAAAAATAGACATATTTCCTCTGCACTTATAACAGTCAATACATATTTAAAACTTTTGTTTGAAAGAGAGGTGGTAAAAACCACCCATGCTCCTATTATACTCCATACATTGTTCTAAATAATCACTTTTTGTATAGAGATTGTATGTGATATATATCAAACATACCATATGTGAAATTTAACAGATGATCGTTAGAAGTGGCAGGAATATACACTGAGAAGAAAATGATGTAAGTCCTGGGAAAAGACAGAAGTATATTCTGGTGATATCTTCCACAAACATATATTTTTTTTTTTAAAAATATTTAATGCAATTGTACAAAACAATGAACTTTTTCTACTTCCTAGTTGTGTAATTTTAAGGTAATAAAAAGAAGCATAATAAGAACATATGGAACATGGACGTTCAAAAAGAAACAGTTGGCAAAAACCATGCTTCAAATTGCTGTCATGATATCAGCCTTTCAGCAAGCTTGGAGTAGAACAGATGGGAAAAGTCAAAACTGGCAATAGTTTTCCATGCTTAACACAAGAGAGCAAGTTAACAGTCTAATTCATCCTTGGCATAAGATAATTTCCTCTTCATTTTTTCCTTTAATAGTATTTATGGCCAGGGTCTTTTTGTACTCTCTATTTCAATACTAGGGACAGAGAATTTCTACAAATTATACTTGTGTGCTGGGGCTTATCTACTAGACTATGAAGGCTGAGGTAGGACATGAAATTTATCTGTCAGTGGAGCAGTGGACTCCATTTCATCTACTCTGTGTGAAATGAAAATAATATGATGAAGGCCGTGCCTTGCTCCAGGACCTATTTCCACACAGTGTCTAACTTTGACAGACTTCATTTTGACCATTTGGATTATCCCTTTGATTTCAGAGGCATTTTTTCTCAGGATTTTAGTGGGGATTTGCATGGACTAAAAGTTATGCATGTCCTTCAGTTTCTTGTATTCAAGTGACTTTATAAGTTCTCAGCACTTTACAAATGCAGCTTAACTACATTTAACCTTAATAATAATAATAATAATAATACAGTTGCTACTTGATGAGATATATCTTATATCCCACCACAGCAGATACAGGACTAGTTTCTTGGTTCTTGGAGAGAATCTGTTCTCTATGCATATTTAAATGCTAAAACAAAGTCCAGAAAAACAAACTAGTTTTGCAGTTTCTTCAGTGACTGTAAAAAATTTTCACCTGAATAACAAGCAATGTGCTTATTTACATATGTCAGTTGTTCAAAAACAAAAACTGTGGGAATATTGCTCCGGTGAACTGTACATCCTCGAGGCTTATAAGTCCTCAGCTATGAGCAGCTTATGTCTGGGACACAAACATCATTCGTGTTCTGCATTCAAGTTTAAAATGCTGAAAGCATACAGTCTCTCCAAATACCAATATCTGCTGTGCCATGGCTTATAGTGGGTAGTGCAAGAGAAGTGGGTGATTAGAGCTGTGAAGCTGGTTGCTTATATAATACCACAGTACAGGATCAGCCCAGACAAGAGATAATAATGATAAACTTTGTAAAGTATCACTTTGCAATTTAGCTTCTTGAAACTTGTGTCCAAAATAATTCAGGGAGTCAGCTCGGGCTTCCCAACTCAAAAGCAGATGAAGGATATCTTTGAGGGAGAGCTGAAGATGTGACTGCCTTGCAATGTTCCCAAGGCCCACCTTTGTGGTGATGTCAATGGAAGATGGGGCTAATGAATACCATATAAAATTAGGTGTTTTTGAACAGAGGGAAGCCTTCTGGAATAGGGATAGCTTTGAGGATAGGTGATATTATGATAGTCAGTCAGCATCAAGGTCGTACAATAACTTTGTAAAAGATGCCCTCTACTTACTGTGGTGGTTTAAACCACTTTT
>NW_008629047.1:0-24411 GCF_000691845.1 Merops nubicus
TAATTATTAATAAATAATAATAATAATTTTTAACAATTGCCAAGAGCTGTGACATTAACCGTCCAGATACTGGACTGCAAATACTTAGTGTTTCAGAAGGTATTTGTTTGTTTGTTTGTTTGTTTTCAGACCAGATTGATTTCTTGAACTTATTTATTGTAAGCCTTCGTTGGAAGTTGCACAATGTACCAAGATTTTGCTAGACCTGGTAATAGTTTTTTTCTTCATTCCCACAAACTGTAATAATTAACTGCAGGTCGCTAGTCAGCAATAACATTCTGAGAAACAGACCAAGGCTCTGTCTATTTTCTGGGTCCCCAGCCCAGATGAACAAACAACACTTCTTTTTTCCTTGATGTTACCCTGTAAGAGATAGCATAAAAATATTCATGGAAAGATCTTATAGAAAAGAGAAGGTCATTTTATTATACAAAATTTCTAGGAAACTAGATTTTATGCATAGTCTCATACTTACAAGCTGTAGATATTCAAGTGGTCTGCCCAGGAACTTCTAGTTTCATCTTCACAAAGATGAAACAAAAATTAACAAAATAATTTTGGGACATGCCTCTTATATTATTGGGAGTGGTCTTTTGCTCTCACCACTACCTTCCTGTTGAGCTGAGAGAAAAAGAGGCTGCATGAATGATTCAGGGCAATATTGATGCCATCTTCCTGTGTTTGACTATGGGATTTTCCACTGACAAGTTGCTTCTGTTGCAGTTTTACCAAACTTGTCCCATTTTTGATAGAAACAACAATTTCTCAAGTTGATTAATTAGAAACAGCATTCTTAGCAATTGGTACATCACATCTGGTGTCTGCTCTTTCTTCATCTGCTTTCACAAACACATGTTTATATGTCATTCATATCAACTGTAATATTTCTCTTGCAAGGCCCTACAAGATCTCCTATTTTACAACGTCACTGCTTGTGGGAAAAAATCAGACTTTACACAGCTTCAAACCCCTGCCAAAATTAATTGACAACGTTGCCCACACAGTGGCGAAAAGCCCACATCAAACCAGAAACATCTTCTTATTTAAGACATAGATGCATGGGAATGTTTGGAGCACTGCTTTTAAACGGTACCAAGGAACAGAGTGCTGTCTGCACCTTTCCAGGGTTGTCCCAGGTGAACTCGTGTCAGCCATGCCTGTTCCACTGCTCTCAGTACCTCAGTGCACAAAGCAGTGCCTTTCGAGCTATGAAAAAAGAAAGCCCCCACCACAACCACCGGATCAGGCCTAACCTGTCGCTGGTGGCCGGGGGTCAGGGCAATGGCTCTTCCAGCTGCATACAGCTGTCCTTGGAGACATCTTCTCCAACACTGTGCTTGACTTTAGTGGAGCCCTTCCTCTGACAACTAACAAAGCAAAGCCCAAGCTCCACTGCTACCTTTTTTCCATGTTTTCTTTTATCTCCTATGACCAATGTCTGAGTAGGTCTCAAGTCCTTTAAATTCTGCCAGCCTTGCTCTTTTTGTTCTGAGAAAGGGTTCCCTCTAAAGCAGGTCAGGTCTCCAGCAACTAACCTGCTACCTGTTGTTTGAGGTTGATGTACCTGCACCCTTGACACACATTTTTATTTTCATGAGAAAAATATGATAGTAGGCCTCCTGTGCTCGCTTGCCTTCACTATAGGGGATTTCAGAGGGGACTCCAGAGAATTGTGAACTACACAGCTTAAAATAAATTTTTCTAGAAGTGCCCTCTGCCATCAGGGCGACAAAAGCAGGGAAGTCCCAGGGACATCTTCTTGCCCTTCTTTCATTAAAATAAAGGGGGTGTTTGGGGGACGAGCAATATTTTATGTTAGCTCTCCCTGTAACTCGTATCTGCTGAAGTGGTAAAGTTCTATAATTATCCAAATTTTACTGCTCTTTCAATGGGCTGGGGTAACTTAGAGAAGAAAGAAGAAAATTATGAACAAGTATGGAAAGTAAGAGGGATTCTTCTTTGGAAGAGAGGGAGAGCTGAGCAATGAAAGGATAGTTCTGAAAATAACTAGTAAATGAAGACCAGAGGTAACCTCAGGGTAGACAGAGGCAAATGGAAATTACTCCAGGCAGACAAGCAATGGCAGAAAATTCAAGGTCTTTTTGTATGCAACAAAGAACAAAGCACAAAAATCCTTTTCTGCCCTATTCTGTGCTCTCATGTCAACCATTTCTTTTCACAAGGCTGCTCAGCTCAGCAATCTCTACTGAGTTTTGCAGCATTCTTTGTATGGCACTTTCTCCAGAGCTTGTGGTGGCTGAGCTGATATTGACTTGCTGGCATGACAAAGCTTTTGAAGTGAGTCAGAAAGAGAGTAAGTAGAGACCTCTTGTCCTAAAATCCAGAGAGTTCTTTATTCCTCTTCTTTTATTTCTTAATCCACAATACACTCTGTGTGCTGGTGGAAGAGGTAATCTGAAATCCCTTCTGTCACAAATAAGGTCTATTACTGATGTCCAATACCTGAAGGGAAGCTATAGGAAGGCCGGAGACGGACTTTTCACAAGAGCAGGCAGTGGCAGGACAAGGGGAAATGGTTTTAAGCTGAAGGAGAGTAGGTATAGACTAGATCTTAGGAAGAAGTTCTTCAGTACAAGGGTGGTGAGACTCGGGAATAGATTGCCCAGAGACGTTGTGGATTCCCCCTCCCTGGAGGTGTTTAAGGCCAGGTTGGATGAGGCCTTGAGCAACCTAGTCTAATTGAGAGGTGTCCTGCTCATGGCAGGGAGGTTGGATGAGATTATCTGTAGGGTCCCTTCCAACTTAAGCCATTCTATGATTCTATGATATGATTCTATTCTTTATTCTTTCCTCTGCCTTCTGGGTGGACACACACGGCTGTTAACATATTACTTAGTTCTTCTTGTTATTGCTGAGCTAGTGACTTCTTTTAAGCAGAACCATTTGAGCCAGTAGCCAGTGACATTTGTAGAAGTTTAAGGAAAGACTATGACACAACTGATGCAAATTGCCATTAAACAGTGAAAGAAAGGGGGGAAAAAAAAAAAAAAAGGAGTTAGAAGATGGCTGCAGTCAGTGACACAGATTTCAGTAAAACAAAACCAAGTTCAAGGCATGTTGCCTGCTGGAGGCTCTGCTGATTCAACTCCTGTGGCTCTGCTCATACAAAGTAACATACCCTCCTTAACCATCACATTCCAGCAATGCTTCCTCAAGTTGCGAACATTCAAATAAGTCTACTAGGAGTTCCAGCCTGATCCAGAGAATCCACCACCAGCTGTCATTTTGCTAGTGATTCAACCATGTGACCATGGCCAAAATACATCTTTTTGCTCTCTCAGCCATACTTCTGTGATCCTGCCCATTTCTCCAGTGCAAACTTCACCGTGTTCCCCAGAACAGAAAGTTAACCATGTGGGTGGGGATAAAAACACACAAAAGTTCTGAGGCCTCTTTGCATGGCAAGGAAAGGCTGGATACATCCTACATTTTGTCTTGCTTTCCACCTCTAGAATAGCTGTGCAAAGTGAAAGACACCTGCCTTTAAACTTTGCTGTAAAAGGAGGTGTGGCATTAGATGGGCTTCAGAGGAGTGGGGATTACTGGGCATCGTGCAGCTGTACACCTTCGGTACTTCTAAGGTATATAGAATAAGTTCACATTCTATTCCTTTCTCTCATTTTCCAGTGAAACCTGCTGTTCTTGTGTCGATGACTTCACGTCTCTCTCGCTGACCTTCATTTTTGTGCCTTTTCCTTGGAGGCTGAGCATCCTGGTGGCCAGGGGCTGTGGATATGAGTGGTTGTACAGACCCTCTCAGAAGTGTGCTGAATATCACACAGCCTAACAAATATGCTTGCACCCCCGACAATGAAAATCCTAGTTTCCTAGGGATAACTCACTGGAAAAATTCAGTTTGATAGGCAGGAAAGAAGGATATTTCATAAAAGAAAGGCAAGACAGTCATTACAATTTTTTTTCTATTCATTTCTGCCATCCCAGACAGCCTTCTTCAGCTCTTCGGACAGGCAGCCTAAAAGGAAAACAAGCCTGGGCATGCTATCTGGGTCTTGTTAGTGAGGCTGGCTTTGGGACAGCTTTGGTCTCAGCTTTTTGTTTTGTTATGCTTCTAAAACTGGTAATGTTTTTTCCTTCTGAAAGGAAACAACAAAATTACTAGGATGGAAAGAAACAATTAACTCCATTTCATCAGGAAGAAATGAAGAGCACTTCTAAACTCCTACCTGAAAAGTAGTGAAAAGCAGGTCATCTGCCCTATAAAAATCCAGTACTGGACTATTTTAAAAGCACCCTCAAGCGAGACATTCTGGAAAAATTGAGACTTCTTCTGCCTATTTGTTTTCTGGATCTTTTGTGTTAATTTATATTATATTTTCTTTAATATGCATTTAATCATATTTTCACAGCTTTACCAGGGGCAAGTCTTGCTTGACCAATCTGGTGGCTTTCTATAATGAAGCAACTGCATTAGTGGACAAGGGAAGAGCTGTGGACATCATCTGTCTTGACTTTGCTAAGGCCTTTGACACCATCCCCCATAGCATCCTCCTTTCTAAGCTGGCGAGATGTAGATTCGATGGGTGGACTGTTCAGTGGATAAGAAACTGGCTGAATGGTCACACCCAGAGAGCTGTGGTCAATGGCTTGATGTCTAGCTGGGCAAAAATGACAAGTGGTGTCCCTCAGGGGTTTGTACTGGGACCAGTGTTGTTTAACATCTTCGTCAGTGACATAGTGGCATCGAGTGTACCCTCAGCAAGATACTAAGCTGGGTGGTGCAGTTGATATGCCATAGGGATGGGAGGCCATCCAGAGGAACCTGGACAGGCTGGAAAGGCCTCATGAGGTTCAACAAGACCAAGTGCAGGGTCCTCCACCTGGGCCAGAGCAACCAGCATTACCAATACAGGTAGGGAGTGGACATGCTAGAGATAGTCCATTGGAAAAAGACTTGAGGGTACTAGTAAATGAGAAGCTAGACATGAGCCACCAATGGGCAGCAGCAGCCCAGAAGGCAAATCAAATCCTGGGCTGCATCAAAAGAAGCATGGCCAGCAGATGGAGAGAGGTGATCCTGCTGCTCTACTCTGCCCTGGTGAGACCTCACCTGGAGTCCTGTGTCCAGCTCTGGAGCCCCCAGCACAGGAAGGATGTGGACTTGTTGGAACATGTCCAGCGGAGAGACACAAAAATTACCAGAGGGCTGGAGCAGCTCTCCTGTGAGGACAGGCTGAGGGAGTTGGGGCTGTTCAGCCTGGAGAAGAGGAGGCTCTGGGGAGACCTGATAACAACCTTCCAGTACCTGAGAGGGGCCTACAAGAAAGCAGGGGAGGGACTATTCACAAGGGTTTGTAGTGACAGGACAAGGAGTAATGGCTTTAAGCTAGAAAAGGGGAGATTTAGGTTAGACGTTAGGAAAAAGTTCTTCAATACGAGGGTGATAGACCACTGGAAACTCCCTGGTTGCCTAGGGAAGCCCCACCTCTGGAAACGTTCAAGGTCAGGCTTGATGAGGCTCTGAGTAGCTTGATCGAGTTGGAGATGTCCCTGCTTGTGGCGGGAGGATTGGACTAGATGAGCTTTGGAGGTCCCTTCCAACCCAAACATTCTATGGTTCTATAATTCATTTTTCCTTTTGGATCACTAAAGCTAAATATTTACTCTCAGAAAAACTACATTTTGCACCAAGGATAAATCATGTACTCACTGCCAGAAGTACGGCATTGAGGCCATTCCTCTCCTCCTCCTTCATCAGGTTCTGAACTAAGCTGGAGTTACACATTTCTCTTTACAATTTCCATTTGCTGGAAAAAAGTTATCTTAGAAATGCAGTAATCTCACTTGCCTTTTATTGTTGTGTTTATACATATATATTGATGGTTTCCAATCATACCCACAACTGAAGATCACATATGTGTCCTTGACTACCAGGGAAAAAAACACAGATAATTTCTCTACACAAAAAATAATTAACCAGCATTTAATCTCAGAAAACTCTCATTCAAAGAATGCCAAGATGAAGTCCCCCATTGTAACCTACATGCATGTGGCATGGCAAACTTAAAGGCAAGCTGAATCAGCACATGATTTCCAGAATGCAAGGAACAGTGGTCTTTTAAATGCTGAACAACTCTTGGTTAAAACATCACTCAAGATTAACTTCTGAAGATCCCTTCACCAAGAAGCCCAATATTGTTTTCTAAAGATTGTTGGCCAAGAAGCCCAGTGGCAGAAAATCCATCTCTCTCAGGTGGCATCACTGGGCAGAACATAGCAGAGAGGAGCTGGGCAGCCTAAATACCTCTCCAGGTACTACCAAATATCTGTCCTTCCCACTTCTCCTCTAGCACATCTTTTATCCACCGCAGACCAGTCTGGCCGCTTGGAGAACAGGCTTGGGAACACTTCTATCTTTTCTTCCCTGGTCCTTTGCAAGAACACTTTCTCCAGCAGAGCAAGGAAAGACTGATACCAAATGCCCAGTTCCTTCTGTCAGTCCCTTTCAATATCTTCTCTTCCAGCAACCACAGTCAGTGGCCACCACAGGACAACCCTCATAAGGTCATTTTTGTCATGTTGTTCCTGAATATATTCAGATACAGTGGTTGTAATTTCTTGATATCTGGGATAGGGTTGCTGGACATCCAAAGATTATTTTAAAGTCCAAAGAGACAAAAAAATAAGACTGCTTAGTTCTTATTTTAATGGAAGGCTCACTGGAGGTGTTTTCACTTTCATTTGTGACCTCTCCCACTAGAGGGTACTCTGCTATTATAAAAGACAGGGCTTTGCACTGAGGCTGCACGGTGACACAAGTTGTTAGAAGAGCCTTTGCAAATAAGCTGGAAGGACGTTTCTCATCACGCATCACATAATGATACTGAGAGCTGGAGGGGAAAGCTTTCCCGCTTGAGCCCTTAAAACCATAATTTTTTCAGAAATACTGATCTTGTTATAGTTCCATAGCTCTTGCTGCATCCACAACACAGATCCTCCTGCCTAATTACTTGTGAAATGTCAAAGGGTGTCCTGGGAAAGCTTGATCCTTGCTGATGCTCACATGCTCACCTGTGCTCACTCCAGGTGTTGCATCAGAGACACACAGGCTCTGACCCTGATCTGCTGGTGGCTGACACTTGGTTTCTCTCACTCGGGTCTCCCCAGTCACTGGCACCCCAGCACATGCACCCACAGGTCCATGGTCCTGGCTGAGATGCTGGCATCAGCCCCCCTATAAATATGCACACTGGCTAGGGAGTCCCTCACCCAGGAATGACTTAGAAATGGAGTTTAAAAAGAAAATAGGACAGAACATTGTGGCCAGCTGCTGGGCACAGCCGGACAGGCATACTGACCAACCTCCTGCATACCTGCACCCAGACCCTTTTATCCCCTTATCCCTCCATTTTCCCAGTATTTTTAAGCCCCAGATCCCCTTGATTCCTCCATTTTCATCTTTGGTTGATGTCCTAAGCATCCCATAATAAGTCCTCTGCAATCTTAAGATGCTCTTCTCTTGTATGTAATTATGTGTCCATACCTTTTAGGCAGTGACCCACCTCAGTCCAAAAAGTGTTCCACTGGTGACTCATCTGAATGGGTTTCACACCCAGACCCCAGAGCTGAAAATCTTCTGGGACATCCCTGGGAGGGGATGGGGTAAGGTGTTCCTTCCCCCAAGTCCTTACTTTGGTCATCTCACCTGCCCTTGGGCCCCTGTGCTCCTCTGGGCCTGTGGAAGTGCACTGTACTGGGCTGCTATCTCTCCTTCCTCTGCTGGGGAGCAGCAGGGGTGGGGTGGTATTTGGACTCTCCCACCTGCCTTTGCCTCTCTGATCTCCTTCATGGGCATGCAGCCAAGCTCCCTGATGAATAACCCAACGGATTCCCCCTCAAACACACTGTGGACATTGCTCTCCGCTTCCTCTGAAAACAAACGCCTGCAATTTTTTTTCTCTCTCAGGTTTCTCTTTTGACCTGGTAGCCTTCTACGACGTGAAGAGCCTGGTGTCTGCTCCTGAAAAAGACCCAGCACAGTCATGTGGTAACCATGATAAAGCTCTGCATTATCTGGCAGAGAGAAGGGAAGAAGAATCCTCCCATTAATAGCACTGTACTAGCAAGAGCTTGCATGGAAAACAGGGAAGCTGTGGGAAGTCAGAGGGAAGTGGCTAGTGCCGGTGACTCCCAGCTATGGTCAATTCCTGGTTTTGTCTGTGGATGCCACCAGCCCTCCAGAGCACCTTGATGCCAGCATGACCATCAGGGCAGGGCAGGGCAGGGCAGACGTTTTCTGGGGAGGCTACTGGTTAGTGCCTGAGCTTTGCAGCGCTTCCTCACCTTTGTCCAGAAGGGATGTCCCATCTGCCCTTTTTGGGCATTTTTGGTACCTCTTCCATGCCTTTCCACCTAACCCCTGACTAACTTTTCTCCTTCATGCTCTGGGCCTTCCCCAGCACTGACAGAGGTTAGATGGGGCATATATGATGTCACCTACCCAGTCCCATGCAGCAAAGACATGGCAGCAGGAGTGGACACCAGTTCTTAATGGAAGAGTTTTGTCACAATCCTGATAAGTGTTGCCAAGGCTTTTGAATAATCGAATAATTAATGGATGCATTAGGCATTTGCATTACCTCATTTTGATAATCATGCTGATCCTTCAGCATGTGTAGGCTTATGGCTTTCTCACTTGGGTTTACACCAAGACCTTTCTCCTTTGCAGGTGTTTTGGGTACACTATGTCTTTTCAGTCTGAAAAAAAACAACCATTAACTACTCACATACTGCTTAGAAACTACCTGGCATTTAGAGTGAATTTTGCTATTTTAAAGGTGCTTTTACCACTTGGATAAGTTTCCAGGGCAGGTATACTAAAACACTATCAGGGAACAGAAAGGTAAATTGCAAGATGAACACAGGCAAGCCGTATCATTTGCAAGAAAAAGGATGTTATTCTTACTTTTTGTTGATTAGTATCACAATGCAATGTATCAAGATTGTTAAGAATGCCACAGCTATTAAGACTGCCGTGATGATTATGCTCTTCTGAACACCTACAAGAAACCAAGGAGTTCACACAAAACAGAGGAATGTCAACATGTGTTTTGTGTCTGCTTCCAGAGACTGGGACTGAAGGGAAACATTTAATTGTTTGTGTTTGTTTATTCTTTGAAGAAGGGAAAGGAACAATGTAACAACGTAGTTCTTAAATAAATATCAATCATGTCTCACATTTCCCAAGTACTGGGGGAAACAAAACTTAGCATTTTTACTCCTGATCTGTTGGTGTTTCTCTCTCTGTATGAAGTTTTATCTTGCAGGAAGTCACCCATCCTTCTTGAGACATACCCTCCTGCAAGACCTTCCATGTGAGATGTTGTTCCCCAGCATTTGACAGCCAGAGGCCTGCTCTGCTGGTACTCTTCACCTGTAAATACTGCTGAAGAGCTGATCACATCTGCTCTAAATCAGTGATTATGTAGAAAAATAAACATGCATATATATATCTATACATATATACACACAAATGTACATATTTATTAGATAGATGCATATATGCACACACCCATTGCATAAAAGTACCACAGGGAGAAGTCTTCTGAATGATTTCAAGTTTTGGAATATTCATCTAGCATGAGGTCTGAACTCTCAGAAAAATGTCTAGTGAGGCCTACGTAAGTACAAGCTGCACTCACACAACTGCACATCCTTTCCTAAGCCCTTCCCACTGCATGCTGCACCTCTCCATACAAACACAACTTACCTTTTTCCAGGGAAACTACCTTTGTTTTCCTTCCTTGTGGGTGGTCAAGAAAGCAGGCCAAGACATGGAGGTGGTTGGCGGAGAAGGTAAGCCTGTTTGTCACCGTTACTGTTCCGTTTGCATTTTGGACGTGGTGTACGTCAGAGGACTCATCCAGATCGCTTTCATGCAGCCAGGTGATTTTGGGGGCAGGCTTTCCTGTTGCTGAGCAAACTGCAGTGGAGAGACCCTCGGTAGACAGGTGGGAATCATATTCCACTGTTAGGTCAGAAATTGCTGAGAGTGAAAAGAAAAGGTACTTTTTGTACTCTGTAGCAAATTTACAGCCAAAGCTGGATGGGTCACTGCTCTGTATGGGGATTCTTATCTGAAAGCATCTCCTGGTTTATTTACCTTCACCTCCTCAAAGGAAAGGTATGGCAATTCTGGAGACTATCCACCAAGGAGAAGCTGCTGCATGGAAAGTCCTCATGTGGTGGAGAGGATAATACCCTATGCACCTTCTGACTATATCAGACCTCTGCGAAGTACCAGAAAGTGAGAAAGTGTTAATGGAAAACTTACTTTGGATGTTGAGACATATGTCTTTGCTGAAAGAGCCATGGGGGAACACATTGAAAATGCATCTGTAACAGGACTCATCCTCAAATGTGAGGTTTTTGAGTGTGATAGCTGAAGCCTTCAGGCTTGCTGTAGTGAAATATACCTTCTTCTGAAATGACCCTATCAGTCTCAGCCCGTGGTTTGCACTGTAGGTGGCTATGTCTGGAAGGAAGACCCATTTCTCTTCTGCCAGGTGACTTGTAAAACATCCAGTGAGAGTGAGAAGTTGCAATAGAAATTTGCCTCTCCACCAAGGGCTGCTGCAATAACGCTAGCAGATCTCACAGCTTCCTTCGAACCTAGGATCGAAGCAAACCCCGAAATCGAAGCGATAGGAAAAGCAACTCACCCTGGGAAGACTATAGCGCCTTGAAGCATCTAGTCGCAGTGTTCCTATCTTGCAGAACATCAGAGCAAGGAACTCCACCATGAGCACGTGGCACACTGGGAGACCTCACTTTGGTCTCATGGGTGGCCATCGTGTCATTGGCCTATGCTGTACATTTCCCATGGTGAGGAGGAAGGCAGCATGAGAACAGAGGACAGCCTCCTTAGCGAGCACAGCAAACTCTAGTCCCAGGCTCATCTGCCTGTTTCTTCCCAGTGCGTTACTCTTAACTTGCCTTTGTCCCCAGGGGCTCAGAGGTGTCTTCTGTAGACCTGACACACAACAGCTACCCAGCAAAAGCAGCTCTGGCTCCTGAGAGTATCCACCCCCACTCTGCTCTTGCTGGCACCTGCACGGATGCAGGGGGAGGCAGATGAGCTCGGGTCACCCATGGCTGGGAGGCTGTAGATGCCTGTAAAAGGATGTCCCCCTGCCCCAGCCTCTCCCAAAAGCAACGTGTGCTGCCCAGACGCGTGCGTTGGAAATGCAGACTTGCTCCACCCCTCGTGCTGAGTAGCTTAGCAACACTTAGAAAAGAAAGGGAATATATGAGCTGAACATACAGCTTGAGTGCAAAGACAAACTTGCACGGTGTCCGCTCTGACACACATTTCCCAATTTTGCTGCTGACTAACCCCCACATCACTAGCTACTGATCCCATTAGCATTTTTCAGTCAGGATGACATCTGGGCCTCTCTGCTTGCCAAGAAAGGCTGGTGCTGCTCCGCAGTTAGCCTTGTGCAGGAACGGGCACCCCACTCACCCGTCATTGCCTCCTCCAGCTGGCAGCCCCCACAGAGCAGCAGCCCGCAGGTTCCAGCCCAGCAAAGCAGGGAGAAAAGAACCGTGGGACAGAGCAGTTTCGCGGGAGAGCTCGCCCCCTCCTTTCCCCACATCCCACGGAGGATGGCTGCCATGCCCAGGGAGAGGCTGAACATTTTCCGCCTTTTTCCAAAGCGCTGCTGGGAGGCCAATCAGCAGAGCTGTGGTGGCAGGGAGCAGCCAGCCGGGCGGCAGCTCTGCCCTGCTTTCTTCCTGCGAGCTTCTTCCCGAGGTCAAACGTTAGTCACACCTGACTGACTGCTGGTCGGCAGCGTGCCTTTGTCTCACGCCAACTGCACTGGCTGCTAGAGCTGGAAATAAAGAGCACACACCTCCCCCCCACCCCCCAGCAGCAAACTTGGTATTGCACCTTGTTAGCCCCAAGCTGCTGAGCTCCACTATGAATGCCATCAAAAGGACTTCCACCTTGCAAGATACTAATGGAGGATCTTTCTGGTAAGCACAGGTGGTGGCTGGTGGAGAAGGAAGAAGCAAGGGACGACAGGCCTCAACAACCCCTGCTCTCTTTATTTTTGGCAGAGAAAGAAGGGTGTTCAGGGAGGCACTGGCTGTGGATCACCACCTCTGCGACTTGGTAAGCACCACACCCGGCACCGTTCCCAGGCTCCTCAGGTAGGTCATTTTCCTCCCCCAGACATGGCACAGAGCACTCACAAGCAAGAACAGGAGATGATTCTCCACCAAGAGGGCACTGTGGAGACAGCTTCAGATGCCACTGTTTTGCCTCAACCCATGAGCAAACCAAAACCACAAACTGGTTTGTGGAAGGAGTCTCTGCAGAGGGGAGGCTTGGCTGAAGTCTCCCTGCCCAAAATGGGTTTGCATCTCATGTACTTCCAGAAAGGGAGGGCCAGGGGTGCAACAGTGCTCCTGGGCTCAGGGGCAAGGTCTTATGCCTAAGGGTTTCACTGTGAAACCACACAGCACAGCTCCTGACCACATGGTAGTCCAGTGGTGAGATCAAGCATTACATGAAGCTTCTGGTTGTAGTTACAGAAGGATGCCCACCATATTCTATAAAATTTCTCTGAGTTTTTCTGTAATAAAGGGAGAAGGCTATCTTACAGGAAAATATGAGAAACAAACACCACACACCTTCTGCCTCTGTTCATCTCTGCTATTTATGAATTTCAGTCTTCCCTCTGTCAGGAGAGGCATCATAAGGTTTTAGATTTCTGGCAGGTTTTCATGTGTTTACATTCCCACCCAGCCCACTGTAAACTAGTTCATAAAAAGGCAAGGTGGACTACAGAATGTCCCTGTTGGCACATTTGTTAGGGAAAGGGGCTCTATCCAGCCTCTCACCAGGACTTACAGCACCCGGTTGCACTGGAGGCAAAGGGCAGGGAAGTGAAACCAATATGCACCACTGTGTCAGAGCCTTTCCACAGGGTCCCTTAGGGATTTTAAGCCTCTTTCCCCTTCCCTGGCTCCTCTCTCTCCTGTGATGCTGCCTTTATCTCAGTCTCTTTTTTCCCAGACTTCTGCTCTTGGGAAGGGACTGCCTGACTCCAAGGGAGGAGCCAGGTGGGAGCATTTGGGACCCACCTCTCTGTGACTCAGGTCAAGCCCCCAGAGGTCTGCTGAGTGATGCTTCACAGCAAACTCTGGCAGGTAGTAGAGAAATCCATGGCAATTCACTTATGTCTCCTTTAGCAGGGTCAGAGTTGCCAACCAAATTCAGGTTCTTCTTCATTGACAAACAAACAAACAAATCAACAAAAACAAGCATCAGAGATTCTTGCAGAAGCAAACTGAGACAAGAAAGGGAAGGTAAAGACAAGAGAGGATGCAGCTAATGTTGCAGAGGTCACATGGGGACTTTCCTGGCTTGGGAAGGCCAAAGAGCAAGTGTGGGTGGTTGTGCTCAATGCACATGGGCAGTTGCATGAGGATATGAGTTCACTGCTCCAAGCAAACACCCAGCCCTAGCCAGAGCTAAGCAGCCACTACAAATGTCACTGCAATATGGACTTTGCTCCCAAGGTACTTTAGACAGAGCAGAGCTGATCTGCTTCTCTTTCATCGGTGTCCAAACCTGCTCGGAGATTGGAAGGCAGACCCAGGTGCATGCACCAGCAGAGATTCAACATCCAAGAACTAAATTAAAAAGATGACTTTCTGGGGCCCACTGTCTTTTTCAGGCTTCAGTTTTGCTATTTCCACTGGTGCCGAAGAGGAGAATTACTACTGCAGAGAAAAAGACTTAATGAGCAGTTTTATAGCACTGTATCTTCTGCCTCTTTCTGTTGGTTTGTGTTTCATGTTCTTAGTTCTGCCAGAGACCAAAGGGCACTCTGTTCCTCATCACTGCCTGCAGACAAAAGGGTGAGGAGGAAAGGAAATACTGTCTCACTCTGGCTGCAAGCCTAGACATGTGGGCGGTTGAGCTGAAAGGGGCAGGCAGACATCGGTCCAGCAAATGCCATGCAGACACCGTGAGAGTACATTATCACCAAAAAGGTTTGACACCCATTGTTTCCTGTTGGTAAGTTATGAGAACTTTATACTTTTGATCAAAAACCGACTGGGGAACGTGGTGTGCAATACCCAGTGCAGTCTTCCTCCCGAAGCATCAGCTCCACGCTGTGTCCAGCCTTCTCCTTCCCTGGATGCATGACCCATAGCCAGTCTTATATCGTACACCTGCTGGCACCAAGCAAGGGTTGTCAAACTAACCAATTTTCTCAAGCCAGTTAGTCTGTTAACACCCTGCAGAAGTGAGAGGCCACGTTGTCGTATAGGTTCCTGATAACATTATCATTGCAAAGCTAATCTTGTGAGAAGTGCTTCTCCTGGAAGCAGCTAAGTCCTACAAACTGGTTTTCTAACAAATTGCCAACCTGAAAGATTTCCTGGGGAAATTATTTCCCCATTTGGCTCCACTGAGATGCCCTTCTCCTGCCCTCTGGGAAGGAAGGAAAAAGCATGTTTGCTTTTGCACTGGTCCTTCCTCCTTAATTCCCACTTCCCATCTCAGCCCTGTGATAACCCAGGATGGAGAAGAGCAAGGGGTGCCCAGCAGAGAAGAGGTGATCCAAGTGAGAGGACAGCATCTTCAAAGGTGTGATGGAATAACATCAGGGGGAGGAAATTACCTCCAACAGATCAGGAGGGGCAAATTTCTTGGCTGGGTCAAGTAACAGCAAAAGACAAGCTTTCTGTTTTTTGAGGCAGAGATGTTGAACTGGTTGTTAGTACAACATCAGGTCTGGATCCCAAGGATCAGAAAAATAGCAAAGAAA
Organism: Merops nubicus; assembly: GCF_000691845.1. Classification (NCBI taxonomy): domain Eukaryota; kingdom Metazoa; phylum Chordata; class Aves; order Coraciiformes; family Meropidae; genus Merops; species Merops nubicus. The sequence continues at coordinate 14,829 of NW_008629047.1, forward strand.
GAAGAAATGTGCTAAGGGAATAAAGGAAGCTGTAGAGAATGAGGTAGAGGGACCCCAGACTTTCTTGCTTACATTTCAGGAAAAACATGTGTCCTACTAACAGTCTCTGGTGTTTCCTGGCAGCTTCTGGCTTCAGTTTTCCAAGCTAACCTCCAAATCCATGCTTACCAGTTCCACAGTAGAATGATACAGACACACACAACAGAGACTAGTGGAGCTAAAACTTCACAATGACCAGAAGTTCCTCCTAGTGGCCCAGAGTCTACTGGAGAGCCTGGGCTCTCCCCTGTTTGGGCTGGGATGTTACTACCTGTGACCCAGGATTCAGCTCCCTTCTTTTGCATCCAAGTCAGAAAGTTTCCACTCCAGATGATCCTGGAGGGAGCTGAACACTTTCTGCTGATTGTGCAAGCAAGGTCTTAGTTTCCCTCTGCAGCCTGAGCTAGACTCTGAAGAATGCTTTCTGATTGTCTTGATGTGGACAGAAATCTTCACAATAAAGTTTTTCAGAAGGAAATGTTGAAGTTATATACATAAATACTGAAGCATTTAGTAGAGAACTGTCACCTTGCTTCTGTTAATAAATCCTTTCTAGGAAGAAGACAGCCTATATTTAATACACTGAAAATTAAACTATACTGAAGTAGATATGCAAAAATTTTCAGAAAACTATACTAGGACGTCCTTTTTCTCTTCTCATGGTTTATAGGTTCTGGTATTTAGAGAAAAACCTGTAGCAAACAAAGATATTTCTTTTTACTCAGCTGATGAGCAGGTGAAAAAACACCACAATCTCACTTATGAAAATAGCTACATTCCTGTAGACAAAGAAGGCTCAAGGCAAATTGGTTTCTTTAAGCCTAAAACACAACTCTGGGTCTTTATGATGGGATACTGGACATTCTGTAATTTATTTGAAGGATAATGTAAAATAAAATACCGTGATTGAAAAGAAATCTCTAACATTTGGTCTAAATGCATAGGATTTTTTTTTCTTCAAGCTCTTCATTGCATCTTAGTCTTCTGCACACAATTTCAACCCCTCTTCTAGACAAGCCATCTATTCTTCCCTTTTCCTTGGGGTGGTTAAGGACTGCAGCTTCTGATCAGTTAGGGAAGTCAAAACTCTGTTTGTATCGTGTATGGGTCTTAGACTGAGGATCCCTTTAGGCTTCCCAGAAATTTTGGGTGTCTTTTTTTTTCAAAGCTGGGCAGACTACAACAGAGTCATCTGCAAACAACTTGGAGTCCAGTGCTCCTTTCATACACGGCCTTTTTATGTGCCAAGTTGAAAGCAATAGAGATGGGAGAAGGCCCTTTTGTGTGACTTCCAAAATGTGAGTAATTTCTGGTATAATAAGAGTAACAACAAAAACATACTTGATTTCTCTTCCTGGTTCAATAGGCTCATTTATGAAAGAGAAAAATGCATTCAATTAGCACATTTCTCTTATTTCAGCTGATTTGCCTGTCTCAGTGCTGGAAACTGAATGAAAAACAGTAGGTTATATTTTTTTCCATGTCTGAGTTCCTAAGAAAATTTACTGGTGTGATGTTTAATAGATGAATCATTCCCTCGGGTCAAAACCCAGAGAAATGATGAATGATGCTTTCTATCTTCTATCACTAAAACAAAGTTCCTCTTCACTGTGTGGATTTAGACCCATTCCTCTGTCAGCAGTGGTTTCAGTAAAAGACAGTTGTTCTTATTTCAGCTAGCAACTTGCAAAACATCTAAGAGCAGCGTTTCAGCTACATTTCAAAGTCATATCTTTAGCCAGAGCTGCTGGGGTGATTCTTTTACTCCTTACTGTTGGGTTTTTTTTTTTTTTTTTTTTGGTTTTGTTTTGGATTGCTTTTTGTTTTTAGAACTGGGAACCCAGTACCCGACAGAGAAAAATACCAGTGTGGTACATCACTGTAACAGCCTGGTATACCAAAACAGGAACCTGAACATTTTATACAGCCTGAGGAGCCTTTATTATATACCAATACATAGAAATATAAAATACACCGTTTAAAAGGACACTGTCTGAAAGTCCTATGTGGATTAAAACCTTAACCCAAGCTGTCTAATGTCAAGAACAAAGGATCACAGAGCTGAGAGGTACAGGCTAAATAGTTCCATTGGATTGGTAGAGAGACACACATTACCTGGAGGCAGTTTTAGCCAATTAAGAGGTAAGAAGAGGGTGTTATTAGCACTTGACCTTTCCCTCTGTTAGGAAATATGATGCCCTGAGTGAACACTGCTGTTGCCCTGGGCTGGACAAGTTGCACTGACAGGAGGTGGCTGAAGGCAAGGTTGCCTCAGTTGCCTTTTGCATGTTTTTTGTTTGCTTTGTTTTATTTGCTTTTGTTTTGTGGTGGCAATAGTAGCTCAGAACATGCCTGTAGACTAAAATTTGAAAATATGCTCTGCTTCCATTTAGTTACAAAGTTAACCTGCTTTATATCACTCATATTGGAGCAGCAAAATAGAGCAGTCCATTCAACTTCAATTTTTTTACCAGTTTTATTTTTACTTCTCAGGACTATTTAAAATTTGCAACATTGCACAGCCTAGGTAGTATTTATTTTAATAAATATTAAATGCCTGTATAAACAAATTTGAAATATAACCTCCAAAGAATTATTGCCAAATCATCAACAGACATAACCGGACAGATAATATAATCACAAAGAAACCTCAGAACAGCAGTTAGGATGTTATTCACCCAGAGTGAAAACTTCTGACACCCTCTGTCATGTGCATGCTTGTTCCCTGAGAGGTGGCTTGTATCTAATTAATAATTATTTTTTTTTTCCAGCTAACAGACGGTTAATTATAGAGAGTCTATATGCTTCCATCCATTTCATTGCTACATGAAGCCAAACTCCTCAACACTATATATATAGCATTTTATGGCACTACATTTTCATACCTGGATTTGTATAGCATGAAGGCAAACACATTTATTTTAAGTGTTCTGCCTTTGGATACTATCTGCTGTTTTCACTCTGATACTATGAAAGACATCCTTTCTTGTACAGCATTTTTCTTGGCAGCTACTACATCCTCCTCTTGCAGTTGGTCTCTAGTCCTGTCATGCTTGCAAGCAGAACCCTACAAAAGCTTTCACAATTCAACATTCAAATAAGGACTAAAAGAAATTATAACACAACACATAAACAGATAATTTCATCGGTATGTACCCTACTTTTCCTCACTCCAGGTGAGGGAAATAATTAGTAGATAATCTCTGCAACCTCCCTGGGTGTCTAAAACTTTCTCAACACCTTTATGCCTGTCTCTCTTTCCTTCGGAAATCCTTTTCATTACCTGTGTCCAGACTCTCTGTTTCTATGAGACTTTTTTTTTTTTTAAAATCCATTAGTTTAAACATTAATTGAAACCTTCTTTTAAAACTCAAAAAAAAAAACACTCTCCAAAAACCCCCTAGAGCACAAGCTTGGACCCTGCTGAGTGGTGAGGGCTGACATTGCACAACGTGTCCAGGAGGAGTGCGGGGTCTGAGTCCTGCCCACATCCCATACCCCACAAACCCCTGATCCAAGGAAAAACCCATTTCTCCCCTGGCCCCTTCCCTCACAAAAGAGAAGGAAATTAAGCTGCAAGTGCAGGAAAGCTTTGACAAAGTGCAACTTCCTCCTTTGACAACTATGGGGCTCAGAAGAAAAATTCCTGATCGTGACGGTTGCACCCAGTTCCCCTTTCCCTGCACTCACCAGCTGCACTATTACAAAGCATTAGGGAGCCTAAAAAAAAACATTTTATGAGAAGAACTGGGTGTATTCATTCTCAACTTGCTTTAATTTTGGCTTTTTGACTGCAACTCCACATGATTCATCTGGGATGCACATTTGAAATAAATGAGCGAGGAAAAACCAAATGACACGCACTTGCTCCAAGAGGCCAGGAGGAGAGGAAACGGCCTGCACTGGCTGTCTTCATGCTGCCCATGAGACCACACCATCCAGGTGGGCTCATTTCTCCTTCCCCAAGTCTACAAGAAAAGGTTTTGTAGATGTAGAGTGGAGTTCAGGGTGTTACAGGAGAACTGCTGAGATCTGAACTACAAGTAATGAATTTTGGCAATAGGTAACATTTATTGCCCTGCATTGGTGTATATCTGCTCACACACAACAGCCACCCCCTTGCTCCTTCCAGCCTCCTGTTCCCCACTACACTCACCTGCCACTACACCATGACATACACAAAATCCACCAGGCAGCCTCATGCCCCTCCAACTGCCCTTTTATTTCCATGCTTCATCATGTAGTCAGGTGGGACATCTGGAAACACAAGGCAGCTGTGATGGATCAGGGGAATTAAGAAGAGAGCTATGCAAACCACAGAAGTAGAAGGAAACATCTATGTTCTCTTCGCTTTTGCATTACTTTCTAGGAAAGGCTGGTAGAAGTCAAAGTTAGTAACTTCCTTGTGCCTGATGACTCCTGGCTTGAAGCCCGTTGTTCCTGGGACTTGGGTTATGTGTCCAGGCTAGCTGCAGTCTTGGCCTGGTCTCTCATGTCTTTTGGGGTACAGGTTCAACACCTGAAGCTCACAGCAGCATGCTAGGCTGCTCCACAGCTTTTCTGCACCCCAGCTCCTTGCAGAGGTCTCCTTTGGCCCATCAGCAACACCCCCAGGTCAGCACCCCTACAAAATGCTGCCCTGTTTCAGACAATTCCCCACCCAGTTTTGAGTTTGCAATGGTAAAATGTCAGAAAGGAATAAATATAACATTCAAAACCCCAGAAAATACAAAACATGAGTTTCATTATGCAGATCCATGCAGCCATCCTGAATCTCGAATAAATACTTTACAGATTCTTTCTACAAAATGGTAAATAAATAAATAAATATCTAAAAATTGTTGGGTTTTTTGTTGGTTGGTTGGTTGGTTTGTTTTGTATTTCTCCTGGAGTGAGTCACAGCAGATTTGCTTGGAAGCCCAAGGTGCAGCTGTAAGATGTTTCCTCTGACACGTGCAGGTCAGGCAGCTGCTCAGGTGTTCAGCGGTGCGCCAGGGCTGGGGGTCCCCATGGGAGCCGGCCTGCCTGCAGCTCCATACTGCCCACACCTCTTGGCCTTCGTACAGGCAGGAAGGACCTAACAGAAGAGAGGTTGTTGGGGTTTTTTCCTCTTCAAAATATATGGATGTTTTAAGTATGAGGGTAAGGAAACAGGGTATTTGTGTGTACTAAATGTGTCTTTGCATCTCTTTGTGTGAGAAGCAACTAAAGTTTTCCCCTCACAGCCCCCCAGCAGGCTCCAGCTTGGACCTAGAAGCATGATGCCTATGGAAGGCATGTATTGCATTTCCTCCCACTGTGTCTTTTTCACCAAAACAGCCATGAAAAGTCAGGGTGCATGCTCTAGGTGTATGCTGTGAGGAGGCTGAGGTGTCTTCAGCACAAAGCTGGGCTTTGATTTTTCTGAAATGATGCCACCTCGCTCGGTTTACCCCCACCTCGAGCTTCTGTCCTTCACTTCCTGCGTCAGGACAGCCTCTGTGGACAGTCAGCAGTGCCTCAGACCCTGTTGCAGTGCGTCATCCTGGGCTTTACTCACCGAGGCATGTGAATGTTGTGTAGTTGTCATTGCTGTTGGGCACCTGTAAGCCTGGCCAAGCACATTCAGGTTTCCTTCTCCAAGTGTGCTGCTAGCCAGCCATCTGGCTGGGGACTAATCCCTCTTTCCCTCTCCAACCCAGGTGCAGCCTGAACTGGGCAGCATGCAGCCAGCTCTGGTGTGGTCAGGCAGAGCCTGGTTCTAGTGTTGAGCCCCATGACTGGAGGGGATGAGCCCTGCAAAACCCTTGGGAAAGGCAAACCTACCCAGCACGACTGGGCTGGGTTTCTCTCTGGGTCACGTAGGTGCCTGAGGCAGCAGCGGAGGAGGTAGGTGAGGAGGAGGAAGGAAGCCAGGGGAGCCAGCACCCCCGCTGCTATGGCAATGCCCATGCCCAGTGTCACGCTGCTCTCTGGACCTGTGGAGAAACCAGCGGGTACTCAGTTTGTACATGCATTAAATAAAACATCCCCAGACCCATTTCAGACATCCCTTGGCCAGTCCCTGGTGTGAGACAGGGCGGAGGGGGACCCTGGAAGCACATGCCAGCACAACACAAGCAGTATTGCCCACAGACCTGTGCCCCTCCAAGCAACCCAAAGCCAGCATGTCTTGTTTGTGTGTCGGGCTATGTGACAGGTAAACCCTGTGAGTCCTTGGGAGCAGCAGGGAGGCTGAGGCACATCAAGGCATGTAGAGAACCCAGTGAGCAGTAAGGGATTGTATCCCATCACCCCAGGTGTCTGGATGCTGCCTGGCACCTCCTCCATCCCTCTGAAGCCCATCCCTGACTGCTTTTCCAGGTGCCCTCCATACTTGCCCCAACCCTCTGAAGAGTTTCCCTGATCTACCCTGGGAGGTATTTTGTGATCTCCTCCCCACTCCAGGGCAGGAGCAGGGTTACATACTGACCTTGCACCAGGCTGTCTGTGGGCAGGACCAAGGTCACATTTAGAGAGGGGTGTTGGATCACACAGGCGATGCGGTACTCCTGGAGGATTTTGGACAGGATGTGGGTGAAGTTGCTGATGACAGTCACAGTCTGGTTGCTGAGCTTGATGTGGAACTCCTTCGGTTTCTGTTGCAGGATGCTGGGAAGGTGCCAGGTGATCTTTGGAGGTGGTTTACCTGTTGCTGAGCAGCTCATCCACGCCACTTTCTCAGAGTCCTCAGCTTTGTCCGAACTGGGTATAAGCTTAGCCTCCACTTTGGGGTCTGAGATGGCTGTAAAACACAAGGTGACACAATCCATTACTTTCTGCTCACGCTTGAGCAAAGAGCATCTGTGTTTACTGTTATCTTGGAAGCCAGGCTTGATATCTAATCTTGCCTCCCACTCCCCAAAGCCCCAGCAGTGACAAATAAATATGAAATATGAACATAAGCAGTATGGAAATGAAGAGCTTGGCAAAAACATAGGACAAGAAGATAGAAGCATTCATGTTTCAATTCTGTTACGAAAAGCAACAGTCCAGCGTCACAACCGAGAGGAGACAATTACGGACAAATAAAAAGCAACAGACAATGAAACCATGAAACCACATCTCCTCCTCCCTCTGAAAGGGCTGAACAGCTTCAGTGAGTCAAAATTCTTGTTCTTTTCCCTTAAATTTACCTGCAGGATTAGCTTTCCTGCTGTTTGAGACATGTAGGCTTGCAGATCAAAGGACTAAATGCATCTACTTATGCAAGAGAGTGAATTTGGATGTGACTGCACCACAGGATTTCACCTGCAGAGGTTTTGTGCTGATACAACTTTCTTCCCTCTAGTGTCAGCTTTTGGGGCTGTCATGGTGTCCCTCCAATCTGTCACTGAAAATCTTTTCTTCTGCACTCCTTCTCACCCTAAAAGATTTGCAATGTTGTCACATTTATAGCTACTCATCAAGAATGATGAACTACAAGCATCATTCATGCTTACTCGTTCATGTGAAACCTCCTTGTTGATTCCTAGTTATGTGGACTGTATTTGCAAGGAAGGGAAGGAGTGCAGGAAGCTGTTCTTAACCTGAGTAGAACACCAGGGGAGATTTGAGTGCATAAAGACACCTCTATCCACTGTGAAAAATAACTTATTTATTCTTAGGCCATAAAATTCATACCACAGTTTAGGTCAGAAAGGACCGATGGAGGTTATCTAGTCCTAGCCCTTGCTCAAAGCCAGTCTAATTAGCTCAGCTTTCTCAGGCCAGGATCTATGAAGGCATGCAGTTCCATTTAGGTGTACAAACCACAGGCTTCTGTATGGCAGCCCACCAGTCTGCCAGTTCAGTGCACATGCTGATGGCATAGGGGTCCAAACCACACTATACTTCTAGGTGCCTGTTTCTGAGAATATTAATTTTTAAAGTATTTAAGTGAAGTGTCAAATTAGTTTTACTCAAGTCTGAGTTAATATGAATGCCTTCTGATTAAAAAAGTATCTATTACTACATTTAGTAGGACTCTGTGTGTATATTACGATTTACAGAACAAAAGTAACAATGGTCAGCACAATATTTATGGTGAAATTAATTTTTGTCCCAACATTAGCAAACATATCATTATCATTTAGTGATCCTACTTCTAAACAAAAAAAAATTTGTTTATTTAGTCAGGCAAATAAAAGAAATATTTGAGATGTAAGTGAAGATTTGGACATGAATGAGGTGTATCAGACACCAAATGATCCTGTGAAAGGTGGAAAAGGCTTGTGCCAGGTGCACATAATGGTGCCTATAGCTTCCTAGTACAATTCCAGATGCACCTCACAAGGCTCCAAGCATAATGGCCAGAGGATGGAAGCAAGACATTGTATACCATCAGTTTGGATTTTTTTTTTTTAAATGGGTAGACTTCATTTATTTACTATGCTTGTGCCTAACTAGAAAAAAAAAAAAAAAGAATGTAGGTATTTCTTATTTTTGCATCATCCATGACAGAAACTCAAGCCCCACAGATCTGATGAAACCCACTATTGTTGCAAGAATAAAGCAACAAGAAATGTATGTAGGGGGTTTTCAGCTGGAACTTCTCAAAATCTCCCATGTATGAAAAGACAAGTGTCATAAACAGTGTATGTTTTGATTAGTAAGTGACCTCTGAACTTCTTCTTTCACTCACGGGATGCATACAAATAACATAGCCACCCACAGCACTAACTTCAAATATTAGGTTACAACATCTAAAACCAGTAAAGGAAAGCTGTCACAGATGTTTCCAAAGGGGATGAAAAAAATTGCTCAGCATCTTAGCAGAAACACGTGCTCTTCTTCTGACTAAGCAATTCTCTCTTTTCTCACACTGGACCCCGAGAAATGATTGTCATGTGAAAAAAGTCTTATAGTGTTGAGCTTCCCCTTAGCAGGTGTCTGTAACACATGCCCAGGCAAAATCTGGAAGTGCTCAGTTTTGCAGTGAAGTCCTGCTACATCGTTTGCTAGCATGGGCCTACTGTTGATGCTTGATGCATACACTTAAAATAACTGCTTAATTTAACTAATTTATTTTAATCACATTAATTAGTTAATTAAATTAATTAAGTTTACTAATTAGTTTAAATCAGTGTTACAAAAAATGCTTAAAGTGACTGCAAATAATTGTTTCCAGTGGAAAAGTACCCACAAGAGATGTCATGGACAAGCACTTGCTTTAGTAGCTCTTGCAGAGCAGTAATGCAGACATTCCCAAATTGGAGCAGTGACAACGTTCCCAAGTATTTGAAAAAATTTGACTTTCTAGTGAAGTACGTCAGCTTTGATTATCTGTAATGACCTTCTGTAATTACAGAAACACAGAATCACAGAGTGCTAGCGTTTGGAAGGGACCTCTGGAGATTATCTCATCCAATCCCCCTGCCAAACCGGTTCACCTAAAGAAGGTTCCATAGGAATGTGTCCAGGCAGGTTTTGAAAGTGTCCAGAGGAAGAGCCTCCTCAGCCTCTCTGGACAACCTGTTCCAGTGCTCTGTCACCCTCACAGGAAAGAAGATTCCCCTTATTTCTGTGTTCTAGTTTGTGCCTGTTG
>NW_008629048.1:0-11242 GCF_000691845.1 Merops nubicus
CTTTTTACACGGAACCAGGACATTAAGGTTGTTAGCTATCCTGCTATTTTTCCCCTCTTGTTCATTATCATGAAACACATATTCTGAGGTATATATTCTGTCTTTATACACCAAGTTTTCCTGTTTTTTTTTTTTTTTTGTTTTTTTTTGGTGTTTTTTTTGTTTTTTTTGTTTTTTTTTAATTTTATTTTTGTTTGTTTTTGTTTTCTCTTTGGATAACAATCTATAAAACTATCCAGATTTGTACAGGTTTATACTGATTGCTACACCTTTTTAATACTTCCTTTTATCTTTTAGCTAGAGAGTGTAAGTTTAGTGGGAATACTCTCTTTTAGTCCAACCCAACTGTAGTCCATTTTGTATAAGGGGATTTAAATGCAGAGAAACCCTGCTCAGTGCATTTCTCCTTCTCTTGTTTGCTTGATTTCTTCTAGAAGTGTTTACAGAGAGAGAACTAGGTCGATTACGAATCACTTAAATGTACTTGAATTCAAGTCCAGGGTGCAATGAGTCTGTTTTTATGTCTTCTCTTAGCTGAGAAATTAATGAAAATATAAATGAAAAGAATATTTTATGTGGCCAACATAAATATATGTCTATATAGACACGTGTAAAATATGTGTATGTAGGTAATATGTGTATAAAGTGTTTCTGTTATATTTAACAGGGAAACCATTTAAAGACTGTATTTAAGAAGACAGTCCCTCAAGGGGAAAGCTCTTTATGGCTATTCTTGGACATTTCCTTTAAAAATCTTCAACTTCCTCCTGTCAGAATTAGGAAACAACATAATATGGGGAGTAGCTGTAATCTAGTTCATCAGTTCCCTTCTCACCACTACTGTGGAATCATCCCAGATATCTCTGCTAAACAAATGTCATACCAGCTCTAGCAGCTGACTAGTCTCCATAGTCTCTTATGAAACCTGCTGCATGTTATACATCACTTTTGGAAAATAGGAGATCACATTTCATTAGAAAGAGTATCAAAGCATCAGCCAGAAACAGATTAATTAATGTTATCCTAAATTCTATAAACACATCAAGTGAAATAAAAATTTATTCACCTGTCTATTGGAATAAATGAGGCCTACTGAAACATATGTAGTCGAAACTGGTGTTAGCTCAGTGACATCATGCTTTCTGACACTTTCAATTAGCATAGATCAGTAGAAAGAAAGGTATTGGATCAGGCAGCTTCCGTGTATGGATTAACAGTTGAAAATTAAATTTTGGTAGGTTTATTCACAAAAGAAATAAAGGCATTTAATTGCAGCTGCCACTTGCAACAGGACCAATCATTCACAGCTCAGCTGAGCACCCTAGACAATTTTTGGTACAATTTATTTGTTTGGTGGGAAGTTCATTTACAGATTTTTCATGCTGATCTAATTGATTTGCAGGAGGGCTAACAACCCTATTTCCTGCACCTGGTTTGACAATTGATACCATCTGGTTCATTGGACTAGCAGCTGTAGTTCACAACTTCTATCAATTCAGACACGTTTGACAAGATTTCTGCATCTTTGGTCTCTTCCAACTCATTTCTCTATTTATATGCTGAAATCTGCAGAGCTTCTTCCCTGCACAGCAAGGTTTTCTTAATTTATAGCACAGGGATAATAGGATGACGATAATTATTATTCTAGTCTAGTTAGAGCTGAAAAAAGCATGTGCCAAGCCTACAGCAAACACAAGGGGATGAATTAACATTGAGGGTCACATCTGCATCTTATTTACTTTAGTGGAGATGGAGGGTGCTTGGTACCTCAGAGGAGAACATTCATCATGAAGAAAGTAAATATAATTATCGCATTTTAGAAATTACTATCAGGTCTACAAGATTCCTTGTTCAATGTCTCATCTGCTGTAACACAATGACTCCTTGACAGGTCAATAAACATCTTAATATGTCTCTCATAATATGAGAAAGTGGTGTAAATTTAAAACAGTTGTTTTCTTCATATATAACCATTTTAGAAGCAAGACGAATTGCTCAGGGGACAATGCCCAGCTCTAAGAACATACCTAACAGGCAGGAGACTTTGCTTCTGTTCACCACGTACAAGGCCAATGTCAGCTAACTTGCTGTTCTGAGACTTCTCAACCCCACAGTGTGATGAGGTACAGCTGTGTGATGGTGGCCAATTTGATTGTTTTTCCAGAGTAGTAAAAATATATTAATTAAAGACTTTGCGGTGATTACCATAGAATGATGTTAATTAGGGTGGATTAATCACCAGTATGAATTGTGGTGAACTATGGCTGATTATCCAAGAGTTGGAAAGACCATAACAGAGTGGAGTATCATTGTAATTGTGCCCTGGTCTTACATCATCTTTGCTAAACCTTCTACCTTCTCAGTCCCAAGAGAAAAAAAAAAAATATAAAAACCACAATAAAACACCATGAAAAGCCAGACTTTTAACTAGACTATGTTCACATTCTGATGTTAGGCAGATTTTACCAAAAATCTATATTTTTACTGGCTGAACACCACCGCATAGGGCTTTTTTTGGTCAATGGACTGCTAAGTTTTGTCTTACTTGCTAAGATCTTGCTTCTCTCAGTGTATAATTTTATAACAGCAGTATAAATGCTGATGAGCTAGAGACCTTTACAAAGTAGAGAGAGTTTCTGACGTACTAACCTGCATGAAAGTTCCTGAAGAAAGCAAATAAATATGCACAAAGGGTATATGGCATGCATGAACAGGTTGTTATTTCAAAAGCTGGCTTTAACAAAAAAAACAAAAAAAAACAACAAACAAGCAAACAAAAAATGCCAAACCAAAAGAGAAAAACAACCCAAAGCTACACCTCCATTCATATTTATGTCCATGATTTTCCAAATCTTGGAAAAATCTCGGCCTATTTTACAAACTCAATATGCTTTTTAGGTGCCTCTGTGATGGCAGGATACAACAAGAATGCTGCCATGTGGTACCATGTGTACATTTGCTTGGTTTGGCTAGGATAGGCTGAACTTTTACCAAAAGTTGGGAGAGAGGTACAGCTGGGATAGACAACTGAACCAGCCAATAAGTTGTTTGATACTGTGCTGACATCATATCCAAGACAGCACCACCCTGTCTAGAGGTCATGTTGTCCAGGGGTCAAGTCATCTGGGGTCTAAGCCACCCTGGCCATTCAGAGCTAATGTGTTCTGTGCTTTGTTCTACTTGATTTGTATATTCTTTAATTACTTTTATTGATGTTATTGTTTTTTATTGCTCCTTTTGCACTGTTGTATTAGATTTTCCTTATCTCAACCCACAGAATTTTGTATTTTTCTCCCTTTTCTGAATCCTGTTCAGGGATGGGGGTGTGGGGTGTGTAAACAAGTGGTCACACTGTGCTCAGCTTCTGGATGGGTCTAAATCACAACATACATGAACACAAAATTCCAATGTTATAATATCGATGTATTTATATATAACTATACGCATATAGAGCCTTTAATGGACATTGCCTTCGGCAGAGGCTAAGCTGAAAATACACCAAAATAAGGTTTTGTGTTTGAGAAAGCAATGAGGAAAAGGTAATAAATATTTAAACTCTATCCATTTAGCTGGATTACTATCATCTGTGGTAATACCAGTGATGAGTTTTCAATGTACAACCTGTGCCTTAAATATTAACTAATTAAACCTACAATGTTTGATTAAGAAATTATTTTGCTAAAGTATTTTACATGACCCATTAGTTCATTAAAAAGATTTAAATTAATGTTTTCCAGTCACTGAAGAATAAACTTCTTAGCAGGGAAAGTTGCCAGTGCTGAAACCTTTTCAATATATTCTCTCCCAAAGAATAAAACATTCAGGTCTTGTGAGTGCAGGTGTCTAGCAACCTTTTTCTGCTCTTACAGCTCTCTGTCAACAGTCTGGTTTTTGAAAACATGTTAATTAGTAGTACTGCTGTTTCCTGGGAGAGAAGGTTATCTCAACTGCCAGCCACTATCCATAAAGCCATTGTTTCAGAACTATTTCAATTAAAAAAAAATAAGCTAAATGGAAATTCAGGTTTTCCCATGGTGTTTAGTTATTTTTATACTGCAGAATTTTGTAAATTGCAGAAGAAACATCTGTATTACCATTTGCATAGCTTTTTAATAGCACTTTCTACAAATACAGATGTCTATTTTCCATGTATTGTAATACCAATTAGGAGAGGTTGCATGGAATTTCAGAGTTGTAAGTTGTCACATACAAACATTTTTATATATGGGTGTGCATGTATGCATGATGTAGAAACATTTATTTACATGCGTGCATATATATATACACATTTTATAAATATGGAGAAACAAAAGTTAATATTTAGCTTTTATTTGCAATGAGGTATTTGTAATAAGGTAATTGTAATTGGGCAAAATATAAGATTTGCTACCATTTTGAATTTACATTTGCTGTATACTTATATATGATGGTTTAGGCCCAGCCAACACCTAAGCATCACGTGGCCGCTTGCTCACTCGTCCTTGTCCCACCTTGGTGGGATGGGAAAGAGAATCAGGAGAATAAGATAAAACTCTGTTGGTTGAGAAGAGAAAAATTCAATAGGACACACAAAAAGAGAAGGAACAGCAGTAATAACAATAATACTAATGAAATAGTATATAAAATGAGTGATAAGCAATTCACCTGCTCACCATCCAGAACCTGGTGCCACCACCCAGCCCAACTACTTACTCAAGCTATACACGCTTCCACTGGAGAGCTCCCTGCCCTTGTAGATATTTACGATGACATCAGTACAGTATTGAATATCTTATTGTCTGGTTCAGTTCAGCTATCCTGGCTGTGCCCCCTCCCTGCTTCTTGTGTAAATTAACCCTATCCTAGCCGAACCCAGGACATTACAGCAAAAAGTGACCGACTAGATTTAATATTGATTTATGAAAGTTTTTCTCAGGAAGAAAAAAAAAATGTTGGTCTAAGGATTACTATGTAAAATTTCTTTAGCATTCCTTACAATAATTTTACCTCTGCTGTAGCTGCTAAATTCATGCTTATCAAAACTGACAATAAAAATAAGATGTTGTTGAAGGTAGTAGGCCTAGAGGAAAGTGGTAATTACTATGAAATCGCTATTACTTTAATATATTTTGAAATTCAAAGATGCCTATTCACAAAGAGAGCAGACATTCTGGTTATATTTGCAAATCCAGTGGTATTTTAACAGACCATTGAAATAAAAATTTTCTTTCTAAAAAGAGATTAAGGATGCAATTTGATAGTCAGTGTTTCTTGCAGGGAAATACTGCTACTTTCCCCATTCTACAAACATGTATGAGCGTGGTACAGAGAAATTCAAGATTTGTGCTGAAGCGGGTTATTCGACCTGAGGATGGTGTCCTCATGCAAATAAAAGGCTTGCTTTCAGTCAGATGCTTGTTACAGTCTGTAACACTGGAAAGATACAAACTGGTATCTGTCCAGAGTACAAATACACCCTAAGCACACCAGTAACTTTAAAATATATGGGAGAAGTCAGTGGAAGAAAAATGTATGGACAAATTCAGAACACATAGTTTAGTCAAAGAATTCATAACTGATGGGAATGACAGAAGTTTAGTGAAAAAAATTTCTGTTATTTTCTGAAAAATCCAACTAGTCTCGCTTTCCATCAATGAGAATTTCAGTCTTATCAAGTGTATTTTTTAGACTAAATTATTTCTGGACTAATTTACTGGAAGCAATTTGACTGTAGGTGGTTCACAGTCCATTGACAGACACCTGGCTTTGACAATCAAGATATATTGTCTAGTTTTGATTAGACACATTTCAATTCCCAGAATGCAATAATTTAACTTATAGAATCATTTGCCCTGTATGAAATCAGAATGCATTAATCTAGAATTCACTTCCCATGCACATTCTGTAATATTAATTTAAAATATATTCTAGCATAAATATTCTTTTCTGAAAACTTAGTCTCCAGTATACTTTCTGCAACTGAATATTAGAATATACGAACAAACAACTTATACTCAGGTGAATTTTCCTGTCTTTTTAAAAAATCTTCCCCTAGCTCTGGTAACAAAACTCTATGTATAGTGATATCCTACCAGAATTTAATTCATGCATCATTGGTTTTTTAGTTTGTTGTTTTGTTTTGTTTTAATTATTAAGATATTTTATTTATTTTTTTTTTTTAATAAAAAGCTTTGTAACATTGCAAGGTGAATGTGCTTTACTACAGTGTATTTTAAAACATTAAGTTATCCATTTAATAATGCAATAGCAGAATTGTCGTGGGAGATGTGGACGTGTGTGCTGTAAAATACCCTCCTGAAATAATTTGAAAACTGTCAGTTAAATGAGATTAGCAAGAAGCAGCAAAGTAATTTCATTTATAGTTTTATGTTCCTTTCGCATTGCTGTTAACAAGTAGTTCTGAGTTCAAGATGCATTCTTAGAATTACATTTAAATATATGAAATAACTCCATAGATCTACAAACTATTAGTTGCTTCCTATCTTCTTATTCTGTCTAGAGGGTAAATTTAGAGAACTGGATAACTTCAGTCAGTAGGTGCATATTAAAAGTACTCCTGAAAATGGCAATGAAAATTGTAAAGTCAAAATATTAGGATATAATTTCTTTAATGATTTCTAAAACATCTATTTTTAAAAGGTTCTGAAGAAACATAAAGTTTGGGGTCAGAATAGCTTTCCAGGGTCCAGTTATATTATAGAAAGGATAGAACTGCTGTTACAGTGATTTATCAAGGAGAATTTCTGGGATTACACAAAGAATATAATTATAATGAAGTTAGAGGTAGAGGCGTGAACCTCCACGAGTCTCGTTTTATACTTCTGTAGAGTGGGAATAATTGTATCAAGTCCGTACTGATCTATAAAAAGATTAGAGTAGGCCTATGTTTTATTTCTGGCCTCCCTTCATGTGCTATGATCACAGATGCCAAGTAAATCTTTCCTCTCCTCTCTTCTAACACATATGTTTTCTAAGAAAATATTTTTTTAAAGATGTACACTGTAAAGGTGTCAGTCCATGAAAGTAACAGCAGAGGATACTGGAGCACATTCTCACCTGCTTCTGTTTCCTTTTATTTGATGAAAGATCCAATTGCTTCAGTAATACACAGCTTTGAAAATACTCCCACGTGTAATTTATGGCCACAAGTTGTCCTAGCAAAATCAGTGGAGCTAGTTGTTCTGGAAATGTTAAGCAATTGTTTCCTGGATTGGTTCCCAAATAGTGGGGCTGATATTTCTCATGTAAGGGTCATGTTTGCTAGAGAAAACTCTGTGTCTGTATGTGAGCACACATAAAAAGGAGTGAAAGGGAGAGAGAGAGGCTGAGAGAGTGACATAAATACACGCTCAGCACAATTAAAAATGTGTTTTTTGCAGCACTGGATTTACTAATTTAGATCCTTCAGATTTTATGCTTCCTCTCACAGACATCATATAACTTTAGCAGTAATTAGGAATACAAGCTTAAAGACTCTGTGTTTGCAGAGGTGTGAATATCTTAATGAGACAAACCAGTTTAGGAATCAGCAAATATATATATAGTTTGTAAATATCACACATGATTGCTTTTTTTAAAGGATCGAACCTGAACAATGGACAGAAAAGAAAGTGATCATCACATGCATTGGAAGGCTAAACCAATTTAGATTTGGATATTTTCTGTTCAAAGGGAAAACCAAACAACTGGACATAACAAGTATACTATCAGACTCTATGAGCATGGAATGTCATTGTTATCTCTTTGCTGAGTTAGCCTCTTGTAGCCATATGTTCACACTTCAGCTGTGCAAAAGTACTTAACAGCAAAAGCATAAGCAAATCTATTAAAACATTGCTGACAAAGTCTAAAAGTGACAGCAATTATGATATGATTGGATTTAGGAATCAGTGCTGTTTGTCATTTAGTAGTGACCTTGGTCAGTTTACCAATCCCTGGTAGTAACTCTATAACACGGAGCGTTATCACTGCTAGAAGCAGACAGTCTGTGAAAATATGCTGCTAACTCCAGACAGCGCAGTTAGTTAGAAGAAGCTTTAGCTGCAAAGCCAAGTGACTGAACAGAACCAATTCTGTTCAACCCCAAACCAGGATAGACACTAAGAGAAATAGATGTGGCAACACGGTACACAGCAGGACAACATACAAAATATCTTGGTATGTGTCTAAAATAGTCAAATCAAAAACATTTGAAAATAACATTTTCACATCATGAGGCTATTTCTTAAACAAGGACAAGTACGTGACACATTCATATGAGAGAGGCAATGTATCTGACCTTTGAGGGGAGGTATAGTAGGTCCTATTTAAAAAAAGCTATGTTGACCCTTTATCTGAAGTCAGATTTGCTGAATATGGAAGTGGACTCCAGAGAGAAGGTGCTTTCAATTGTGGAAACTGCTGTGGGATGGCTAGGGATACCCCCATATGGTACCTGAGACTCACCCTGTGGAGTCACTCATAGGTTGCTTTATGTCAGATAACAACAGCAATGCAGCTTTGAAAGAGCTCTGCTCCTTTACAGAAGGGGAACAAGCCACCTTTAATTTGTGCGTCTGGAAAACGTACTTCTAGATGTTTTTGCCTCCACCTTTTCTAACCATCACAATCCCTGTATTACAAAGAAAGTCTATTTACTCATCAGACCTTCTTCTTCACCATTATGATCACCTTCAGGTCATGTAAGATTGGTGTGAAACTGACATAGAGATAAGCAATAGTCTAGCCTTCTTATTTTCACTGCAAAATATAATTCTGAGATTTGTCCTACAAGGTTAAGAGGTCCTGAAAATGAAGTATTGCAGGAAAAATGCAAATACTGACACTAAGAGATAAGAAATAATTTGAACTGTAGGTGAGACTAAGAAATTGAACTAAGAGATCAAGAGGTTAAGTGAACTGAAGTCTTGTTGTAGCTGATTCTTAACAATGTCAGTGGCTTTCTGGGGCCTATCAAAATTAAATAGCAAGATTTACCTTTCAAACAGAAAAAAAAAAAAAATACAAAGGTAGTTGAGGACCATCGATTTTTATCAGAACAAAACCCCATAACAACCTGTCAGTACAGATGCCAAGAAATTTTCACCCAGAAGGAAATATTTTGCCAGAATATATGAAAATCACCACAAACAAAAAAAAGAAAGTCGAGTTTACTTACTCTTAACATTAAGATATTAAACAGAGTTATATTCGTTGCTGTCTTCTATGGGCTAACACTTAGGAATTCCTGTTTAAACAGAAGTTTATTGTTAATATGGTTTTAGGCCAACTCAGATAAGAATAATTTGAATTACTAAATCCAGTTCTGGACCCCAGCTCAATGCTCTAGGCCATCTCCTTTCTTGGGATACAGGAATCCAAGTTCAGTCATCTCAGATGAAGACTGGACTTCACAAGCAACCTTAGACTCAGGGGCTGCCTGGCTACATTTTTTCTGTAAGCAGTCAAGTGTAACTCTGTTTTATGTCTAATTTAACACCACTAAAGAAAATATGAGGGAAAAAGGAGCAGCAAAATGTTTAACAAAGAGTAACACTTTCCCCTTAAGCTGCACAGGGGAATTAGAAATCCTTTCAAGGCAACTCTTTTTCTGGAGTAGTCCACTAGTCACCAAGGCCTAGGGTCTGCTTCTGTCTGTGTGCATCCATTCATCCACCTTACTCATTCTGCTGCTTAGTGATGTTAACATTGCAAATGTAATATGCACATATACTAGTCCCTGCTCTCCCTACCCTAACTCACAGCACATTTGATCCATCTTTTTATAAACCATTATGGCAAAACTGATGTCTCTGATAGTAGATGTTTCATCTAGTAAAAACCGTTCTGAACTATGAGCAGCCATTATTTCAAATAGCTCACTAAAAGCATATAATTTTCCTAGCACCTGAAAATAAACATTGGTAGCAACATGTATTTTTCTCCATAAGTATTCTACCTGTATTGGCTAGGCTTAGTTCCTGCCATTATCGCAAAAACACAGAAGCAGCAGCAGTGCGTTTCTAGAAGGCTGAGGCAGATACAAGGGCTGAGGTATTAGGGTTATATCTTGTGCATTTGCAGATGTGTTTTGTGTTTCTATTGCTTTCTTCTTGTTCAAAACAGAAAAAATAATAAAACAACAACCACAAACCAAACAAAAAACCACAACCAAACCCAAAACTGGCAACACCCCAGGTTTTTTTTTTTTTGTTTGTTTTTTTTTTCAAAATAACAGGGTCAGACAAAAATAGTAAGTGACATAAATTTTTAAATTAACAAGCTGCAAGTTTTTTCAACTAAAAATTCCGAAGATGTTGTCACTGTCATTGACTTATTTTATGATGGTGTGAAAATGGATAAAGACAGTATGTAAGGAGCACGAGCATCATAAATCTTCATTCAGAAATCTCTTCTATCTCCAGTATAACGAGAAAAGTGAAATGAACAGATTGTATATAACTAGGCAGAGCTGTATTACTTCACCAAATTAAATGATCACCATGATATTATGTCAGTTCATGTTGCAATTCATAGAACACTTTCAAAAAGAACAGGTGGGCCATCAATAAAATACTGTGTTAAATTTCTCTATGTTTATAAAGATGTCTATGCAAAGACAAAATTAGGTACCTTGCATCCTTTTCATGAAAATGAAAAATATTTTGTGACTCCTTTTATCCCCTTAAAAAAAGAGAAGGAACTGCTAGAATGGAGTGATTAGCCCAGTTGGGTTAAGTGTGTTCTTGTAGTGGCATTTCTTTATGGAGAGTTCTCTAATTGAATAAAGATCTATTAATTTCACTACATCATTCAAAAAATAAATAGGTCCTACAGTAACTATGGAACCTAACCAAGGTCTACAATTATTTTTATAACTGGACTGCTCCTGTGAGAAAGCAAAAGAAAGAAGCCCCCACACAAGCTATGCAACGTCTAAAGAACCATAACTATAGCCTGAATTCTGCAAGTCTGAGGGTGTGTGTTTGGGAAATAAAGGCATCATATGCTGTTTTGAGATTGTCACGAACCAAGGGATGAAAACCCCCGAGTTGTGATGTTGCAATAATCCGCCCCTCCAGTAGGGGGCGCTGCAGACGAGACGTAGTGTCCGTCTGCCAAGGGTAGGTCGAAAACACCCTTGCCCACGCTCCCAAGATACCACCGAGATCAAGGATTATTAAATATATTGATTAATTTATTTTGAAACAACAGCTATCGCAATCTAAAGTTCAATGAAGGAACTATATTTATATATACATAT
>NW_008629049.1:0-414 GCF_000691845.1 Merops nubicus
ATTTTTCCTGTTTTGTTAATTGAAACCGAGACCAGGAGTAGAAATGAGTGCCCCCACTGTGAAAATCGAGGCACAGAGCATTGCTGGTGCCGAACCTATTGGGCCCCCAGGGCCTCCAGAGGTATCAAAGATTCCGGAAAAGACCCTGGAAATTGCCCGGAAAATGCCACGGCAACCTGTGACTATACCAAAAAAAGTCATGTTTGATCCAAAGATTAAAGCAATGAAGATGAGGTTCAAAGGCAAAGCCTCTCCTATTAGTAAGGAGAGTGTGAAGAAAGCATTTGAGATCATGCAGCAGCAGCATGAGGTATTGGAACATAACGATAAAGTGCTGCAGCTTGGACAGGTGAGACTGGTCCAGGGACAGGAGAAGCTGCTATGGGGACAGGGAAGGGTGTGGCAGGGGGGGAG
>NW_008629049.1:480-740 GCF_000691845.1 Merops nubicus
GGAAGCGAATAATAAATTAAGAACATCTTGGATGGATGAGCAACACCAGCTGGCAGAGCATCGTAAGAATCTCGCTCAATTGCAAGAAGCCAATATCAAGCTTAAGAGTGATCTTGATAAAACCGTTGGGGAACATGATGATGCGAGATCTGATGTCACCATGTTACAGTTAATAGTGCAAGACATGCAGGGGAGTAAAGATACTACCACCCTTTCCCAAACAGTGGGTGATGACATCCTCCAAGAGCTGACAAGTCAGC
>NW_008629049.1:1439-1775 GCF_000691845.1 Merops nubicus
CGTCAGTGGACGGAAAACGTCCACAAGGCTGCAATTCTGCAAATGATATATGATCGTAGATTAAAACCTGAACAGAATGGCCCTATGAATGTGAGGGTGAAGGGGGAGAGGTTGATCCCATTGGTCCATTTACTCCTCATGCAACTGCAGAATATCGTAATGACAATCCATGATGACACTGAGACAGGAAGTATTACCTGGAACCAGTTAATCACTCTACTATTGAATCATAGTAGAATATGCAAGGGTATTCGGGAAGTGCATTCGACCAAACAAATTAATAAAGTCACCTATGCTAAGGTGGCTGCGAGGCAGCCTCAATCTCATCCCCCATCT
>NW_008629049.1:1933-2194 GCF_000691845.1 Merops nubicus
CCAGCCTCAATCTCCTCCCCCATCTCCTCCTCCTCTGAGACAGCAGGAAAGATCACAGGGTGATTGGTCGGTGACAAATAAAAACTAACAGAGAAGACAACCAGCCGGCCATCCTGGGGGTGGCCGTTCAACAGGCCCACAAGGAAACCAATACTCTAACAGGACTAACTGGTCATCCCTTCCGCCAGAATATAACCAGAGCAGGGGGTTTGCCAAGCTCAAAGCTGAAACCAAGCGCATGGGATTCCCCGAATCAGTATT
>NW_008629050.1:0-7198 GCF_000691845.1 Merops nubicus
AGAGAGAGAGAGAGAGAGAGAAAATAATTATTGAACCCAAACCCCCTCTGACAGCAATTACCAAGGCTGTGGAGCAGGCCCTGGGGAAAGTCACAGACTGAACTCAGAAGCAGATGGAAACTGGGTACAGGAGCTGGTTCAGGAACACAGACTGAATGCAGAATAGACAGAGTCCTGCTCGGATGCCAGCCATTGAAGAAGTTGCCCCTCATGATCCTTCAGCTTTATACTGAATATGACGGATATGCGATAGAATATCCCATTGGTCAATTTAGGGTCACCTTTCCTGGCCATTCCTCCCCACAGGTGTGGCATTTTGCTTCCTGCACCCCTCAGTGTGTTACACAAGATTTAGCAGTGACCTTGGTCTGCGCACCAATCCTTGGTGGTAACTAAACATCAAGTGTTATCACTGCTAGAAGCAGATGCTGTCTGCAAAATGCTGTTAACTTCAGACAGTGCAGTGACTTAGAAGAGGCTGAGCTGAAAAATAAAATCACTGAACAGAATTAGTTCTGTTCTAACCCATACCAGGACACAATGTCACGCCTTGCTAAACAAGACTGAAGACATTTTCTTCTTTCTGTAAAAGCATGCATAGGACTGAGCCTTTTCCACTTATGGCCTTTGCTTTCCTTCAGACTTAGCCAAGGCATGATGCATGTGAGTGACATGTTTTAGCTATATAATGTTTGTTGTTGGGAATATTTGCCTAGATCAGAGAGGTTTTTCCTTTTCGCTCTTGCATTTTAAGACTTAGTTACAGCAAGGCACTGCTTTGTCATGGGCATAGGATGGGACTGTCTCTTCAGGAGGTATTAGACAGCATTTCCTGCCAGACTACTCTGATGCACAGAAGGCAGAACCAGGCTCATAGGGGTGTAGGGGGTTGGTTGCACTGCTCTGTGAACACAGAGTGTGAGCAAGTGTGGAAGAAGGGATGAGGGCAGGGATGGAAACACACACCTATGGTGTGTTCACAGGAATTTGAGGCAGGCAGGGATGGGGGAAGTCACAGATGCACTTAGAGGGGAAGCAGAAAGAGCTTGGCATTTTTACTGGTGTTGGTATAACATGAGGCCTCATCAGCATATTGTTATGTCACTTGTGATGTCATAATGCCAGACAAGCTAGGTGACAGCTTTCAGATTTTTCTGGTGCCAGTGGTGTCATTTGAATGGCCCAATACTGGATAGAAACTGAAAAGACGAGAACTGTTGCAACCATTCTGGTTGGCATGGCTCACCAGTGTCTGCAAGGTGTGGCAGGCTAACAGAGGGAGAAGCTGTCGCCCACACAGGCCACACAGGTTGCCTTCAGGGCTTAACTACTCATAGCCACTCAGTTTGTTAGCCACAGCTGAAGTGTATACATGACCTGCAGCACTCCACAATCACAGGAGGTTTGCTGTACTTGCCAGATCATTGCGCAGCCCTGTGACCACATCAGCTGATAGCCATGGGTGATGGATAAGGTGTTGTCTGTCCCACAAGAGTGATGTTATCCACAGCTGCCTGCGGGCTTACAGACCCTTCTCATGGATGAGCTGCCCTGTTAGCTTGATAAAATGCACTTGTCAATCTTTGTTTCTGTAGTGAACTGACAGAGTTTGAAGGGCTTTTGCAGCCCACATTTTGTCATCCAGCACTTCTTCCTGTGCATACACTGTGAAGCAGACAGGAATGAGCCTGAGCAAAAGCAAAATCCTGTCTTTGCACTGGAAAGCAAGCAAAACTATTTTCAAAGAAAGTAGATAAGATCTATGAAGCTTGTATCTGTGGACAGTAATGGTTTGAACTGCAATCTAGTTACAAGTCCACACACTTCCTGGAAAAAAGATTATCTACTTGAGTCAGAGGCAGGAAAAAAACATCGTGGAAAGTGGGAAAAGCCCGCAAAGCCCAAACAGCTCTTTGGCAGGTAAGAGGAGGCTTTCTACTGCTTTTGTTTCTGTAGCATACAGGAAAGCAGAGTATAAAGGCTTGCATGCTGATTTGTCATCTTTTTTCTTCTTCTGAAAAGAACTTGGTAGCAATACTTTTCACACATGGTAATCAATCCCACAAACTTAATTTCTCAGGTGTTTGACGTGTGACTCTGGGACTGGGTTTGTTGATCTCGTGACACTCAACTAGGACTGCAGTCAGGGGAAACTGTCCTGCAAGCTGTAAAATGCTTATCAAAGCCTTGAAATTGAATGCTAAAAATAGTGACCGCTTTTGACCTTGATTATATATCAGTGATGAAATCGTAACAAATGTTCTTGTTACTTGTTTGCTAATGAAAAAATAGCTTTGGAAACTTTATATGTATTTGTGTGTGTGCATATATATATACATGTGTGTATATATATATACACATATAGATGTATGCACAGATTGCATGCAGTAAATACATGTTCAAATTTATCTTCTAACATTGGAAAGCCTATAAGAAATTGATCATTCCCATCTTCAAGCTTGGTTGGAATAATACTCATTAAACAGAAAACAAAGGGGGAAAACTACTGAATAGCTCAGTCATTGAATGCTGTCTTTCATTAGTCTTAAATTAACAGTTAGACCTGTGATAAACAGCTAAAGGTTACATAACCAAATACTAAATGAGAAGTGAATGACTATACTAAACTAAGCACCAATCAGACTTCTGTCTTTTCCTAAACAGTCCATAGTTAGGAAGCTTAATAACTTTATTTTTTTTTAAGAGGAAACGATAGGGTTGTGAATGACTGGCAAATTTATAATGATGATAAGTTCTTAGACCTGCAAAATGTTTAGTCTAACCTGTGTTCACTGAGAAGTGAACCTGAACTAACTTGATCTCCTTCTATGACAAGGTGACCTGCTTAGTGGATGAGGGAAGGCTGGTGATCTTGTTTACCTGGACTTTAGTAAAGCTTTTGATGCTGTTTCCCACAGCATTCCCCTGGAGAAAGGGGCTGCTTATGGCTTCGACAGGATGTACTCTTTGGTAGGTAAAAAAACTGGCTGAATAGCTGCACCCAGAGCTGGGAATGGAGTTAAATCCAGTTGGTGGCCAGTCACAAGGGGTGTTCCCCAGGGCTCAGTACTGGGGCCTGATCTCTTTAATATCTTTATCAATAATATAGACAAGGGGATCGAGGGTACCCTCAGCAAATTTGCAGATGACACAAAGTTAGGTCTGTGTGTCAATGTGTTGCGCAAGGAGCCCCAGAATCATGACACGCTTCACAGAAGGTTCGTCAGTGTTCCGCTTTAATCTACACAGGCAGCTGTATTTATACACTTGATGACCAATCACACATGGTTTATATTTTCGTATTGGTTAATACTGCAAAGCCACACTCTGTCCCCGTATCACGATAGGTTAAATGTCTCGGTCCACACGCCAAGGCACAGGGTGGTCTCCTACTTGCAAGTTCCGGCCAAGCTTTGCTCTACGCAGGCGCTGCTGAGCTGTCCCCCATATTCTTGCTGCCTAGAGCCGCAAGGGCTCAATGCCCTTAAGGTTCACCTCCCGTATTTCATCATCTTCCTTATAGCCTGAGCTGCGCATAAGGGCTTCCAGGACGCCATCTTGTGACACAGTTAAAATTCTCTCTACAGATATGCTTTCAAGCATACCTTCAGGTAGGGAAGCTCTCAGAGGGATTTGAACCAGAGGGATTGATGGGATGAGTCAAACAGTTCAACAAGTCAAGTGCTGGGTCCTGCTCTTGGATCACAACCCCATGCAGTGCTACAGGATTGGGGAGGAGTGGCTGTAAAGCCATCTGACAGAAAAGGACCTGGGGTGGTGGTTGATATCTGGTTAACTATGAGCCAGCATGTGCACAGGTGGCCAAGAAAGCCAGTGTAATCCTGGCTTGTATTAGAAATAGCATGGCCAGCAGGAAGTGATTGTACCTCTCTACTCAGCACTGGTGAGGCCACACCTTGAATCCTGGGTACAGTTTTGGGTCCCTCACCACAAGAAGGACCTTGAGAGGCTGGAGTCTGTCCAAAGAAGGGCAGCAAAGCTGGTGAAGGTTCTAAAATACCAGTCTTGTGAGGAGAAGCTGAGGGACCTGGGGTTCTTTAGCCTGGTAAAAAGGAGGCTGAGGGGAGACCTTACTTCTCCTCTACAACTACCTGAAAGGAGGTTGTACCAAGGTGGGGGTTTGGTCTCTTTTTCAAGGAACAAGTGATAGTATATGAGCAAATGGCCTCAAGTTGCACCAGGGAAAGTTTAGGTTGGATTTTAGGAAAAGTTCCTTCCCTGAAGAAGGGAAGGCCTGACTCAGGCTGCCCAGGGAAGTGATGGAGTCCCCATCCCTGTAGGTATTTAAAAAGACATGTAGATGTGGTGCTTAATGACATGGTTTAGTAGTGGACTTGGTAGTGTTGTTTGAACTTGATTATCTTAAAGGTCTCTTCCAATCAAAACAATTCTATGATTCTATAAGTACACTGGTTGTAAGATTGGTCTGAGACAGTGGTGTCTTAATGCCAAATGGCAGATACATTTTGGGCGAGACTCCTTTCAGAAGAAGACTAATGAAGAAAAAAGAGATGTCTACTGTTAAGAAAGTAAATACATTTCATTTTTTATCATAGCCTTTTGCTCTGGACTTCTTCAAAAAACAGCAGATAGCATCTCTTTGTCCAGTTAACATTGGAAGAAGATGATATATAAGACCTGAGAAGGTGGGAGTGGTGAGGAAGAAAGTTTCAAGTATGACTCAACTTAAAATGAAGATAATTAAATTTTCTTGATGCTTGGGAACTCTGACAAGTCATCAGGTTTATCATACAAACCAAAAAAGGAGTTGGGCAGGCCCATGTAACACTAGTGAAGTGACAGTCATTTAGTAATACTAATGGACCTATCAAATATGATCTTTTCCCAGTGTGTTTTCTCTGTCATCCTACAGAGACCATTTTGACATTTTTCAATGCAGTTTTTTTTTTTTTTTTTTCCTGGAGGCATGGCAGTGACGCTTCAACAGGAACAGTTGATTTGGCTTCTCCTATTACCTTATTTCCTGGTGGAATATGACACAATTGTGAGGTGTCAGTTGTGCAGATCTCTTCAGACTGGGGAAAGACAGGTGGTCTAAGTATTAGATTGTGACAGAAAAAGTGACACCTATTTCTAATTGCTTTCAAAGAGATTGACAATGATTCTCCAATGTATGCTAGTAACTACAAAGAATGAAAACCTACATTTTGAGTGAGGTCATCCTAGGCAAAGTTAACTGGGTTACCCTAGAGACTATATAGGAGCTAAGTGGCTGCCTGACCAGCTTAGAAGGTAATGGGGACTTTTGGGAACAGAATATAGAGATTGAATGACTGTATGAGGTAGCTGGTTGTGCTGCCCTTGGAACATTGGTTTGCACATTACTTTTATGACCAACAGTTAAAAGTAGATCTCAGTTTTAAGGCTTAAATGTCCTCTAGACTATGCTTAAAGGTGGGTTAAAGGACTGCAGAGGACCTGAAAAAATATCTTGCAAATAAGACACGATATAGTAGAATAATCAATTATTAGACTGGATTACCAGAAGATGCAGTAAATTCTTATTCTTCGGACAGAACTTTTGAGTTGAAATCTATTGTATTCCTAAACCAGAAGTTTTAAGGGTCAATCACATTCTATTGCAAAGAAATAATAATTTTCTCCCTTAAGGAAGCCTTAGATGTAATTCATGTTGAGAATGAAGCAGGAGTCAGATTAGACCACTTTTAACAGTGGCTGAAACATTTTGAAAATACCAGAATAGCTGAATCTGAACCTGATTTTTAACAGAATAAATTTAAATACGAAAGGAAAAATGTAAACATTATAAGAATTCAGGATAATGATTAGCATACAACAGTGAATTCTCATTACGTTCATGGGAAAATCTCTACAATTTTTATTATCCAGGCATTCATTATCTAGAGACTGATGAAGGATAAAGCAGGGATTACAAAATCAAAGTGATAGAATGTCACATTTTGTGCAATTCTTATTCACTTCACACCACTGGAGGCATTTACTCTTCACTTTCTGCCTTCTTGCCAATTTCACGGCTCTTAGCCCGGAGCTTGTTGACCTGCGACTCTGCAATGTCAGCCCGCTCCTCGGCTTCCTCCAGCTCGTGCTGGATCTTGCGGAACTTGGAGAGGTTGACATTGGACAGCTCCTCCTGGGGTCACAAAAAGAGATAAAATAGGTTTTAAAATGTTTAATAATGTTTTTTTTGGGGGGGGAATGAAGTACTAATGCACTTCAGAATTTTTGAATAATTATATGTAATTGCAGTTATTTCCATAAAATCATTTTGAATTTATTTGCTGCTATAAAATTACATGTCACAATTGTTGAAGGTAGTCTTTTTTCCCCTACTAGGCAGATATATGAAATAAAGAAAGTGAAAGGAAGCAGACAGCTACACCCACAATGTTGACCTGAACCTTTGCTGTTCTCCCCAGTGATGCCATAATGCTCACATAAAATATATTCTACACCCCTCTAGACCTTTGAGCTGTTCAGCCGTAACAGCTGTTCAAATGTTCATTCCTAAGTGCACAGTGACAAGAAGACAGAAGAGCTACGGGTTCCGACAGAGCTACGCAGAGGAAAACACCAACACAGAATTCCACCTCCTCCTGGGATGGAGACACCAATATTGCATAGAGCAATACTTACTGCCTCCTCAGCTTGTCTCTTGTAGGATTTCACTTTCATTTGAAGCTTGTCTACTAGATCTTGGAGCCTGAGAACATTCTTCCTGTCTTCTTCAGACTAAAGAGAAAGACAAGAAAGAGAATTGTTTAGATTACAAAGATCTTCAAGATCACTGAGTTCAACTGTGAAGGGGTGGGAGTGGGGAGAGGAGGCTGAAGGCAGGTCATAAACTCCAGTGCTGCTGCTCCACGAGCTGTAGTGCTTCTGCAATGCCATGGGGGAGGGACCTCTTTGCCCCTCCCCTTTAAACGCTAACAGAGAGTAACCCTCCTTACAGACCATTTCTGTCCATTTAAGACAGAGGTAATAAGCTGGATCTTCCTAACATGGCCAGAAAGTTAACTTCTTCTGATGATCTCAGTGTTCTCCTTTGTAATTGTGTGACTCAGGGTAGGAAAAAAAAAATAATCCCTAAAGTGCTATATTTTGGCTTCCTGCAAGAAGGGTGCCCGAGCTAAAGGAAGGCTCTTGCCTTACCTGGTAGGTCAGCTCCTTCACTCTC
>NW_008629051.1:0-5879 GCF_000691845.1 Merops nubicus
TTTTAAATCTCCTGCGAGGGACCGAAATCTCAGGGGGGGAATCTTTGAGATTCCCAAATCCTGCTGGGGAGGCCGAGTATTATAGTCTGCAAAAGCCAGGAATGAGGACTCGCTTCTCACAGACAGCGAACTTAAACAAGTCTGTGCCTTTAAGTTTATTTATGCCTTTAGAATCTCTTGTTATTATTCTGTCCTTGCTATGGCTTGCTTATGCTATTAATAAAGCACACATCGAGGGGGAGATGTTGTAGTAAGCTAAGCCTGCCCTAGATACGGACTGACATTCGGAAGATCTCGCGATGTAACGGAAAGCTTACGCTGCCCACGAGGGGCTTTGTGTGCAAGGATTGTCTTATATAAGCAATTGCAACGACGCAATAAATGCCATTTGCGGCATCCTCCATATTGGAGTCAGTGTCTCGATGACCCTCAACAGTAGAGGTTGAGTTGCACCGATCTCGGGGTTCAAGTGTCGGCAATGACAAATGACATCATTGTATGGGATAATACAGCAAAAGAAGCCTTCGAGAAAGGTAAGAGAATAATTAATTCTCTTAAATGCCAGATTTGCCAAAAAAAAAAAAAAAAATAAATCAAAGAACTTGCCTGAGAGATCCAGTTTTTGGAAATTACATGGAAAGATGAGCATCCAGATTTGCCAAAAAAAAAAAAAAAAATAAATCAAAGAACCTGCCTGAGAGATCCAGTTTTTGGAAATTAAATGGCAAGATGAGCATCACCAGATCCCAATGGATATGATTAACAAAATAACAGCTATGTCCCCACCAACTAAGAAAAAGGAAACACAAGCCTTTCTAGGTGCTCTGGGTTTCTGGAGAATGTATATTCCTGATTACAGTCAAATTGTAAAACCCCTCTATGATATGACTTGAAACAAAAACAGTTTTAGCTGGGGCCCTGAACAAAAGCAAGTCTTTGAACAGATCAAAAAAGAAATTGTACATGCAGTAACCCTTGGGCCCATCTGAACAGGACAGAACATTATTTCCAGCTGTAGCGTAGAGTACATTTTTAATGATCCTACCTGTAACCTCTGGCAGAAAGCACCAGGGGAGACTTGAGGTCGATCCCTAAGATTTTGGAGCTGAGAATACAAAGACTCTAAGGCCAACTATGCTCCAACTAAAAAAGAAATCTTGACATCATATAAAGGCAATTCGAACTACTTCGGAAATAATTAACACTGAAACACTGCTCCTCCTGGCGCTACAATTACCAGTACTAGGCTGGATGTTCATGGAAAAATTTCCTTCCATTCATCATGCCACAGATGCTACCTAAAATAAATTACTTTTTTTAATCACACAGAAAACTCAAATAAAACATCCCAATCATCCAAGAATCTTAGAAATAATCATAAATTGGCCAAAAAATAAAGACTTTAGAATACCACCAGAAGAAATAATAACATGTACTGAGGTAGCCCCACCATATAATCAACTATCAAATCATAACAAACAATACACTCTATTTATTAATAAATCTTACCATCTTGTAAAAACTCGACGGAAGTGGAAAACTACTGTGTGGAGTCCCACACACCAAATCATAAAAACAACTAAAATAAAAAAAAAAATCAATTTACAAAAACCATCCAGCTGGCCCTGGACATTACTGAACGAGAGAAGTGGCCAATGCTCTATCTCTACACTGACGCCTGGATGATAACAAATACTTTGTGGGGGTGGCTGAAGCAATAAAAACAGAACAACTGACAACACCAAAGTAAACCCATCTGGGCTGCCACGCTGTGACAGAACATTACTAGTCGTCTAAAAAAACTAGTGATAAAAATAAATCATGTAAATGCCCATATACCTAAAAATTGGGCCACTGAGGAACACCAGAACAACCAACAAGTGAATCAAACTGGTAAAATATTCCAAACAGACTTAAACTAGGAGCATAAAAATGAACTATTTTTAACTCGGTGGACCCATGACACCTCAGAACATCAGGGAAGAGATGCAACATATAAATGAACTCATAACCAAGGGGTGAATTTAACTATGGACACTATTACACAGATTATCCACAACTGTGAAACATGCACCACAATCAAAAATTAAATGATTAAAGCCTTTGTAATATGGGGGACGATGGTCAAAATATAGGTATGGGGAGGCCTAACAAATTAATTACATCACACTCCCTCAAACTCGCCAGGGTAAGCACTATGTGCTTACCATGATAAAAACAACCACCAGATGACTTGAAACATATCCAGTACCTCATGCCACTGCCAGGAACACCATCCTGGACCTAAAAAAGCAGATCCTGTGGTGACATGGTACTCCAGAAAGAATTAAATCAAATAATGAAACTCATTTCAAAAACAATCTCATAAACAATTAGACTAAAGAACATGATATCAAATGGATATATCACATCCCCTTAATGGACTACTAAAAACTACTCTGAAAACAATGGGAGGTAAAACCCTTAAAAACTAAAACAAACATTTAACACAAACCACCTGATTAATTAATACCAAAAAATCCATCAGTCCAACAGGTCCTACCCAATCAAACGCTTTGCATACAATAAAAGGGGACAAAGTCCCTGTAGTGTATAAAAGAAATTTACTAGAAAAAAACTATATGAATATTCCATAGTTCGGACAAAGACAAACCCATCCGTGAGGTTGCTTTCACTCAAGAACCTGAACATACTTAATGAATAATAATAAAAAATGATGAAATACAATATATACCTCAAAAAAATTTAACTTTGAATAAATATACTTTATTTTAATACTATATCTTAATTACAAAATAATAACAGTATTTTCTAAGTAAGTATCTTCCAAAATAACACCACAGTGATAACAGGAGCCAGCTTCATCACGTGATGTCCAACAACATCCTGAAATGAATCTACAACCTATAGATACAAACCACAATAAACTCCATAACATCTTTCCTATCCTGAAAGACTACTACAATAGATGAAAGTCTACAACCATAAACTTAATGAACTTTTCTATAAAGAGAAATTGTAATTTAAAAATAAATATAGCATCAATGATATGAAATAAAGGATGAAATGTCCTGGTTTGGGGTGAATAGAGCCAATTCTGCTCTGTGATTTTACTTTTTAGCTAAAGTTCTTCTAATTAACTGCTCTGTCTGAATTAGCAGCGTTTTCATAAACTATCTAACTATAGCAGTGATAAGACTTCATATTTAAAATTACTGCCAAAGATTGATATACAAACCAAGGCCACTACTAAACTTAAATCCCAAACGGAGGGGGCAGAGAGAGCCTTGCACCTGCGGGGAGGAGCGGACAAGATTGATCCTAAGCTGAAAAATGCAGATAATCTTTTGTCCTGACTGTTCTCTTCCTAGCCTTACACGCCTGTTAGCTTCCTCCACTATTATGGTACAAAAGTTAATAGGAGGGGAGAAAAGCCTCAGCTGAGCAGGATCCAAATCTACAAACAGCTTTCTGAGTCAGCATCCTTGAATCAAAACCCAATGCGAAGCCAACAGTTATGCAGCACAGACTTCAGGGTATCAGTATGAATACCTGCCATTCTCTTCAGTACAGAAGATTAGACCCCATAGATTAGACATCTCTAATTTTGAAATCATCAGGAACATGTACAACTGTAGCACTGTCACATGAGAAAATCAGAACACAATCTTCTCAAATGTAAGGAGTGCTTTTGTGCCTCAAAAACATTGAAAACCCTCCTATAATGTAATCACCACCATGTGAAAATTAGCATGGCAAATAGAGAGGATTAGTGAATAGAGAATACATTCCTGCACTTCTAACAGCATCCCCTTATTTTTTTCCTGCAGTTGAGGCTCAGTCATGAAGCAAGAAAAGATATTGCATCACTTATATCCACTGAGAAACTGAAAAGGATTTGTCATTTGAAAACCCATGTCATCAGTGTTAAGTCACTTCACTAGTTCGCCCAGTAACCTCCTTCACAAAGGCGGCCAAAGCCAGTCTGAATCAATAACAGGATGAATTCCGGAAGAATGCTGTTCTGTCCCGGTTAGAAGGCAGAATTGTGTCCCACCTCCCTTATCCCTCAGTTTCCCAGGTAGAGAGGTAAATAAGGAAGGCAGGGGTAATGAAAACCTTGCACCAAATTGAAAATTAACAAAATGAAATATATTATTTAACAGGGAACAGAAAGGAAGAAGGGTAGGGGTTTAAACAGGGTACAGAAAGGGAAAAGGGTAGGGGTTTAACAGGGTAAGGGGGGTTATAGGAACAACAAAGCAAGGAAGATTAAACTTCCAAATATACAAAACCCAAATGTTGTGCTGAGGCTCCCCAGTGCTGGATCTCGCTGGATTGAGGTGGATTGAAGCTGGATGCACAATCCTTGGACGTGGATGGAGGCAGGGAAGAGTCTGTAGATCAGGCCCAGGTCTCCAAGATGGCCACGGCCACATGCAGCACAGGGAGCAGCAGAACAGCGTGTGCCCAGGTACAAGGTCAAAGGAGCAAGAGCAAGAGGAAGAGGCGTGCCTGTCTCGCCTCTTTTATAGACCTTGGCAGGAAGTCCCGAAGACAGTAAAAAGGGGAGTGGGAATAGGACAGGTGTACACCCCTTTCATTCAGGCTTGTACCTGGTTTAGGGTTTCAGATCTCCACCCACCAGGGGCAGCAGGTTTTAAACCATTACAAATGCTCACTTGCTATATAATTACAGGAACTAACTTTTTTCCTTAAAAGAATCCTGGAATTTTTAGTATCGTAAACATACCTTTCAAAAAAATAATTTTTAAAAATCGGACCATGATTTCACGGGAGTCTGAGAGGAAAATCAGGAGACTATAGATTGTCTTTTGTAACCCATCTTTCTTTGGTAAAAACAATTTATTTTCTTGTGCTGCCTGGATTTTCTACTTCAGTTTTTGGTATTTTATTAAGAAATACCAACAGTCAATAAAGACATACTGCAATCTCATTTACTAGGAAAACAGCAACATGTAAAAGAGAAACATTTTAGTGGATAGTTTTTAAACTACCCTACTCATTGTGAAATTTTGTAATTGATCAACAACTGAAGTATTTTGCTTCCTATTCTTTTTTCTATTTGGGTTGTGATATAAGCAGTAAATCTCTCTCTAAAAATACTTCAAGTACTAATGAGTAAAGAAATATTTTAAAAATAAGGAAATAGCTGACAAAGATCAACATGCCTGTGATTAGTATAATTACAGACAATGTTGATGAAGTTTAAGCACTCTCTGCAACACCCTTTCTGTCATTTCTCCTCTTATATTAGTCAAAGTGTAGCTAATATAGCCATTATAGCCACCATATGTCCTTCCTTTGCTACCCTTGCCTTCCCATTTTCTAATCACTCTTGACCATTTTCATCTTCTCTGCACTGCCTGTATATTCACTATAGTTCTTCCTTCCCCTTAATTCCTTATGTTCAGGCTATTGCCAACTCTCATGCAATATGTGCCTTCAGTTTACAACATCTGAGCATTTTCCTCTATTGCTTAAAGTCCTGAATCTGCTTTAGCTTCCCTTTCCACTTCCACCAGGCAGCTCTGCAAACCACCTTAGCATTATGTCCCACAACAACTAGAGCATTCGCCCTACCTCTCACCACATCTCCACAGCCCTCAAAATTCACCTTCTTGCAGCACCACCTGCCTGGGCTTGTCAGGGTCACTGGACCCTAAGGAGAGGGGCTAGGCTGCACATGAGCCCTGTCATCAGAAAGACTCCCTTCTTTTGTTCCACCTACTCTGTATCTCACAAATGTGTCTTTTCAGTTTCTGGGTCTGGGAGTTCTGGCTACAATTGCTGTCCGGAGCTCATGAGATGATCTCTTTCCTTTGCACCTCTATATATATATATATACACACACATAT
>NW_008629052.1:0-760 GCF_000691845.1 Merops nubicus
TCATCTTCATCATCATCTTCATCTTCATCACCTCCAACCATCTCCAACCATCTCCTCCATCTTCTTCATCATCATCATCATCCTCATCATCTCCACCCATCTCCATCATCTTCATCCTCCTCCTCGTCTTCATCTCCATCATCTCCACCCATCTCCATCCTCTTCATCATCATCATCTCCAACTATCTCCACTCATCTTCATCATCTTCATGACCTCCAACCCTCTCCATCATCATCATCATCTTCATCATCTCCAACTATCTCCACTCATCTTCATCATCTTCATGACCTCCAACCCTCTCCATCATCATCATCATCTTCATCATCTCCAACTATCTCCACTCATCTTCATCATCTTCATGACCTCCAACCCTCTCCATCATCATCATCATCTTCATCATCTCCACTCATCTCCATCATCTTCATCATCATCCTCATCTCCAACCCTCTCCATCATCTCCATCATCTTCACCCATCTCCATCCTCATCCTCTCCACCCATCTCCATCATCTTCATCATCATCTTCATCATCTCCAACCATCTCCAACCATCTCCTCCATCTTCCTCATCTCCATCTCCACTCATCTTCATCATCTTCATCATCATCATCATCATCTTCATCATCTCCACTCATCTCCATCATCATCATCACCTCCAACCAACCATCTCCATCATCATCATCATCATCATCATCGTCATCTTCATCATCTCCATCTTCATCATCTTCACTCATCTCCATCATCATCCTCATCTTCATCAT
>NW_008629052.1:955-1161 GCF_000691845.1 Merops nubicus
CCACCTGTCCCCCCTTCATCTCCCCCAGCTCCATCATCTTCATCATCATCATCTCCAACCATCTCCACCATCATCTTCATCATCTCCACCCATCTCCTTCATCTTCATCTTCCTCTCCATCATCTCCACCCATGTCCATCATCTTCATCTCCAACCATCTCCACCATCATCTTCATCTCCACCCATCTCCATCATCTCCATCTCCA
>NW_008629053.1:0-24561 GCF_000691845.1 Merops nubicus
AGCCGGGTGAGCGGCCGGAGCCCCGGCCGGCACTGAAGGAGGGGGTTTGCTGGTTGCTCCCTTCCCCCTCCGCACGCACTATTTAAATGCGGTGATAATTTCTCGTGTGCTCTGCTGCGGTGATCGAGCGCGACTTGTCTTGTCAAGCCTGCTCCAGAGCGCAACCTGTACCTTAGCCTGTGCTTGCTAACAGCACCTTAAAAAGCCATTTTCTGAACTTCCCAGACTTCGGGCGGTGAGGAAGCCCCCACCTTCGAACTTCCATGGCCGGTGGTGCAAATGACTTGAGTACCTCCTCTCGGGTGTGCCAGCCTCACAGAAGTTCCCTGCCTGTCTGCTCAGACGGCGACAAAGCTTTGTGTGGTTAACCGTAAACGAGGGACACGGATTGAATCAGAGAACCGAATATTCTAGTATAACTTGCTGTATTTCCTCCTTTTATTCAAATGAGAAATTCCTGTGTCTCAGGTCAAAGCACCATCGTTGATTTGGGTTTAATCAGAAGGTTGAATAACTTTAGTATTAGGATGATCACTTGGAGTTGTACGGAGTTGTTCTTTTAATGTCTGTGTCCAGACTTGGTGTGAAAGAGGTCGTATAGTATGCATATGATTGAACTGTGGTAGATCTTGGATGCTTTGCTTACTACTTGTGGTGTTGAGGCTGTGTTGCAGGGAAAAAAAAACTGTAAGAGGGCAACGCAGTCTCTGCTGTGTGGTGCTTCATGAGTGTCCTCTTGCTTGAAGGTCAAAGCGCTGAGGTCTCCAAAACTCATCTTCAGACTTCCAATGCAAGGGTGGAGAGCAGATGTAGGATTAGAAGTCTGACTGTGTATGTGCATATACACACAGACATCTGCCTATATAGAGAACTGACAAACCATCAATGTAAGTGTGCAGCATTGCATCCCTGTTAGAGTAGCAGTGCTGAACAGCGCGGTGATGGGCACAGGTCTGCTGCTCCCGTTGCAGACTGGATATACTGGACAGGCTCAGGCAGAAGAGCTATGGCAGCCGCTAAGCAGTGTGCAGGTGTTGGGCGGTGGAAAGGAACTTTGGGAGCAGCCCTCGAATCTGACTCAAGTCTGTCCGAGTCAAATTGCAGATGCTGATTTATGTCCGTCTGCGTCAACTCGTGTGGTTCCTGGCAGAAGTGTGGGGAAGTAAACGTAGGCTAGTGGCTGTACGCGAGCATGGTGATAGTGGGGTTTCTTTTAAGGGATTTCAGATAATTTTATCAAGGTAACAAAGTAAGAAGTAAGAAATCAGACGGTCTGCACTGAATAGTCAGTCAGATGACACCTGTATTTCCTGTTGGCCTTTCAGCATGCAAAACTGGATTTTTTACATTTGAGATAAACAGAGAACTTTCCTTCCTGCTGTTTTGTGTGCCTGTATCCAGCTTTAGGACATGACCTGCAGATATGTGAGAGAGGGGACATGGGATTTGAATTGCTCTATTCACAATTAAGTATTAAATCTGTGGTTTTCATATTATCTGCCAGCTATCAGTGATCAACAAGACCATGATGAGTTGTCCACAGCCAGTATCTGGAGCCTTTATTTTTAGGTACAAATATTCATTTGCCTACATACCACTTAAAGCAAATATTGGGACTTGGTAGTGCTCTATAGCCTAAAAAAACCATGGAAATTGCCATTCTTCATAAAGAACCAGACAAGAGGTAAGAAATTGAGGTATAGGAAAAGAGATAGAATTTTAAGATATTTTTCAGGATGGATGCTCAGCATGGAAGATGCGGAGTCCCAGATTCATAGTGTCTCTGTTTCTGTGTGAGACCTAGAAAGCATGAGTCAGTTAAAGGTATTATGCTGTAGCCCATCACTTCTTGCAGAGTCAGTCTGGGGTCTGTCAAGTCCTTACTTCAAGTGCCTGTATTCTTGGAGCTTCTTCCGTTTTTCTCAGTGCTTCCCCCTGGACTGTGGAACCTAAGTTACCAGTGGCACAATGTACCTTGGCCATGTTGCAGGTGTAACAGAAGATAAGGGGTGAAGCCTTTACCATAGTTACAGTAGCCACCAAGGTTCACCAGGGCATGGAACTATTGTGGGGTCTGCTTTCGTCTACCTCAAGGCTCCCTTTACATTACAAAGGCAAAAGAAAGATTTTAATTATTTATTTAAACGCAGCTAACAATGCAACAGGAGGAGCTGTAAGGCCTCCAGAATAACTGATACTAGTTTGCGTGCTTTGCCAGTGGGGTCGTTGGGTCTTTGCTAACAGTGGAGAAGCAGTGAGACTAGGGATGCCTGGGCTGGCCTTCTTTCCTGGAACTTTTCTTTGGTTGCCAGTAACCCCTTTCTTTTCTGCTTCCTTTACAGGATTGACTTCTCTCTTTGCCCCAGCTCGCTTTCCAGTCCCTTGATAGCCCTCCACTACAGGTTCCACTTGGATCCTTCATTCTGGCCCTGCTCTCATGCAGTGTCTAATGCCAGCCTATTGTTTTTTCTTATAGCCCAATCTGACTCTCAACCTCTCTGCATTTGAGTTGGGAAGCTTGTGGCAGTTTGTGCTGGCTTTTGCCATCAGGACATGCTTTATCCAGCCTGTACATGTTTCAAGAGCAGGGATTTAATTTTTACCAAAAAGGGCATGTGTAACACAAATATGGGGGTTTGGTTTCATTTTTGTTTCCTCTTCTGCATGTGTTTTCCTAAACTTTGTACTGCAGTGTGAACACACTTTCCTGGAATTTCATAGACCTCTGCCTTTTTAAAACATTCAGTGTGTCTGTGTGCAAAGAATGCACTTAAGCCTTGTTGACCCCTCTGATTGCGTGCCACCTGCCTGGACAATGCTTGTGATTTTCCTGTGGGCACTAATGTTGAGAAGGGCTCTACCTGGCATGGCAGAGAAGGGCTGAGCACTGCACTGGATGCCCAGGAGCTGCTGCTGCTGAGGCTGCCTCATAGAAGCAGAGGGAGAATGGCTCTGTCCCAGAGCCCTGGGGCTGCTTCTGTCCCACTGCTGCCACCTTCTTTATTTTCAGGCCTGTTTATTGCACTTTCTTGCACTGTTTTATGCTTTAGAACATAGAATAATTTAGATTGGAAAAGACCTTTATGATCATTGAGTCCAACCATTAATCCAGCACTGCCAAGTTCAGTGCTAGAACATGTCACTCAGCGTCACATCTACCCGTCTTTTGAAAACCTCCAGGAATGGTGACTCCACCAGTTCCCTGGGCAGCCTGCTCCAGGGCTTGACAACCCTTTTGGTGAAGAAATTTTTTCTTAATATCTAAACTTCCCCTGGCACTACTTGAGGCCGATTCCTCTTGTTCTATCACTTGCTATGTGGGAGAAGAGACTGACCCCCACCTCACTATAACTTCCTTTCAGGTAGGTGTAGACAGTGATAAGATCTCCCCTCAGCCTCATTTTCCCCAGGCTAAAGAACCCCAGTTCCCTCAGCTGTTGCTCATAAGACATGTTCCCTATACCCTTCACCAGCTTTGCTGCCCGTCTTTGGTCAGCACCTCAATGACCTTCTTGTAGTCAGAGACCCAAAACTAAATGTAGTACTCAAGGTGTGGCCTCATCAGTGCCCGAGTATGGGGGACAATTGCTTCCCAAGGTGGGCTGGCCACACTATTTCTGATAAAAGCCAGGATGCTGCCGGCCTTCTTGGCCACCTGGGCATGCTGCTGGCTCATTTTTAGCTGGCTCTTGACCAGCACCCCTAGGTCCTTTTCTGCCAGGCAGCTTTCCAGCCACTCATCCCCCAGGCCTGTAACATTCCCTGGGGTTGTTGTGACTCAAGTGCAGGGCCTGGCACATGGGCTTGTTGAACTTCATACCATTGGCCTCAGCCCATTGATCCAGCTTGTCCAGATCCCTCTGTAGACCTTCTTTACCTTCAACCAGATCAACACTCCTGCCCAGCTTGGTGTCCTCTGCAGAGTTACTGAGAGTGCAGTCAATCCCCTCATCCAGATTGTTGATAGAGACAATAAACAGAAGTGGCCCCAATACTGAACCCTGCGGAACACCACTTGTGACCAGCCGGGTTTAAGTCCATCCACCACCACTCTGGGCCTCGCCATCCAGCCAGTTGTTTTACCCAGCGAAGAGCATGCTATTCAAGCTATAAGCTGTCTCCATAAGCAGACAGTTTCTCCAGGAGAATGGTGTGGGAAACACTGTCAAAGGCTTTACTAAAGTCCAGGTAAACACCATTCACACCCTTCCTCTCATCCGCTAAGCGGGTCATCTTGTCACAGAAGGAGATGCTAGTCAAGTAGGACCTTCCTCTCATAACCCCATGCTGACTGGGCCTGTTCACCTTTTAACTTGTTCTATTGTATGAATAGATTTGTAGGAGTAGGTCCCAAAGCAAGCAACTATGCTAAATTTGAGTTGGCTAGAATAGTGTCTGTGTAACTTCTGTGCTGTTTTGGAGCTCAGTGTTTATAACGTTCATTTTGTAATTCATTTCTGGGGCTGTGTTCCAAATGCACCGATTTCTCTATTTGGGAGAAGGTAATTGTTGATTATTGAGGTAATGATTCCAGTCATGTCCCACTGACTGCAGCTGAAAACATTCAATGTGTACTTTTGGTAAGTGTAAGGACTCTTAGAATGAGAGTGACAAGAACAGCGTGAAAATCTTACTACATAATTAAAAAGCTTTTCAGTGTCTGAAAATCTGATACTTATCAACAGAAGGGATTTCCTGGAGACAATGGCTGGACAGTGCTAAATTACAGCAGTGGTTTTGTGAATCCTGACCTCTGTATGAGAGTTGTTCCAGATTCTTTGTGCACTTTTGGTCAGTACCCTGCTATTATTTGTCAGTTTAGCCATTGATGGAGAGGAGCTGATGTTTAATGATTCACCTGCCAGTACTTTTATCAGATATGCTGGATTTTACTCTTTATCAGGGAATTGCTTTTACTGATTTTTTTTTTTAAATAAAAATAACATAGAATTTTCATGTAAGTATCTTTTTTTTAGTTTATAGTTGGGCTTCTTATCCATGTGCTGGTAGCTCTGACATTTCCTAGTTTGTCATGTTTTCTTGTGGAAATGTAATTCAACATAATGCATGTAATGGCTCTATAGTTGTGCTTTGTCTTGTCAGACAAAGAAGCAAAATATGAATTGCCAGACAGTAGTATTTTGAGGATTATGCAGTGATAAAGCTTTCTTTTTTCTAGCAGATCATGCAGCAAAAGAGCCGGTGGAGGATACAGATCCAAGAACTCTTTCCTTAAAAATGGTAGGTATTTCTGGTCTCACAGAGTTAAAATCATTATAGCTTTCCACAGTTATTTGGCACAGAAGTGAACATTCAAGAACATTAATTCAAACCGTGCATATATAAACGAGTTTGCAAATTTAAATTTGCTAACTCTGTGCAATTAAAGTGTGAACTTTAAACTGAATTGGATGCTGTGGGCTGAGCTGTCTGTGGGATAGCCTCTAGAGGCTATGACAGTAATGTTTTTTTTTTCATTTAAAATAACACCAACAAAACAATCAGGAAAGATTGGTGCTGACATTATTCTGTCTATATGGGTTGGAGGAATAAGAAAACTCACCTAAGGCTTAAAATTTCAATTGTGCCAAGTTATTATCCCTTCCTGTACCCATTCTGGCTGATGGGTTGAAGTCGTGGAAAGGTAAGACCAAACAGCAGTGCCTTACAGCAGGCGTGGGTGAAGCTGGGGAGACCAAAGAGCATGCTCTCCTGCTTGCTGGCAAACAGAGTAACGCTGTTTATGACGAGGTTTTAGTGTCTTAAGGTATTAAACATGCCAATCTTATGCTGGGACAAGGAGTATAACAGGTAAAAGTAATAGGAAATTCTGTGAAGTCTTTGAAGAGCTTTTCTTTTTATTGTTGCTATGGATTGTTTACACTGGGGAAAAGTTATGGTGCCATGTACCCTGGAGAAGCCTGTTGTCTGATGCCATTACATAAACAAACTTAAATGCATTGGTTTATTTTATGGATGGCAAGTGATCAAGCTCTGTTGCTTTACCTTGGTGTTTTCTTCTCATTTTGAAGCTTTGTGACAGGGAGCCAGCAGGAAACTGAAAATTTCAGTAGTACTTCAAATGCTGCTCTGTCACTGGGATCCATGATTGCAGTCTGTGTGCATGCATTTGTGTTAGCAGGTTTTGATACAAGATACAGACTTTGTGATTGTTTATGTAGATTGACTAAATTAGATGCTGTGTTTGGTAATGGGAGTTCTTCTAAAAGGTGAGGGAAAGTTGCTA
Organism: Merops nubicus; assembly: GCF_000691845.1. Classification (NCBI taxonomy): domain Eukaryota; kingdom Metazoa; phylum Chordata; class Aves; order Coraciiformes; family Meropidae; genus Merops; species Merops nubicus. The sequence continues at coordinate 6,248 of NW_008629053.1, forward strand.
TGTCTGAGATGGATGAAAGTTTGTTTATTCTCCCCCACTCCCACAAATTAAAATGTCTTTAATCTCTTTGTATGGTTATGAGGTTTACAGCAGAAGAGAAAAATACTTTTTTGTTTCAGTACAGTAATAGTAAAAGCTTGTATCTGCTGAAAGAGCTTTTGAAGTAATTTCTGTTCTTCCTGGTATGCTTTACCTTTTATAGATTATCTTATTACTTAAATGCAAAATTTCTTTCCTAATCTCTGCTTTTTCACTAAAAAGTTATACCTTTAAAAATACATCAGCAAAGCTGCAATCTCTATTACTTTTGTGTGTGCTAATCAGTAGTGTTTGTGGCATCAGAGTTCCAACATACAAAGAGTGTTACTACGTCTGATTGTAGACAGATCAACTAGTAGCAATTTAAGAGACTCAACTATAATTAAACAGTTCTACATTCAGCACAGGTACACTTAAAATAATAACAAATATAAGTATCTCTTCTCCTTTTGTGACAGACTGAAAAATATCCTGTCCAAGACACAGGAGTACCTAAAGGTAAGTACTGTGAATTCTGTCTATTTGGGTGTTACAGATCTGTGCTGTTGTGTGCAATAGAATCACTGGTGTCATCCAACAGACTGAAATATTCTTACTTTTTCCTAGATGTTTATATTTTAAATGTAATGTCATCTTCTGTGTTTCTAAGGTCACTTTGGTGTGCGTATATATATAACTTTTGAAATTTCCTTTCAAAATTTAGTTTTGTTCTAAAAGTCAGTCTAAAACTCTCACCAGAATATCCTGGTTCTGAATCTGGAAGGAAAATACAGTGTTCAGAATAAAAATAGAGACTTGATGATAATGTTAGAAGGGGCTTTGGAGAGATTACCAGTGCCTTCAGGGTATCAGAAATACAATCCAGAAATACCTTCCAGGTCTCTTGGGTCTGATTGCATTCTCAGCCCTACAGCAAATTAACTTCATGCCACCTTTTACCTTCAGCAGGTATTAATACCATCTACTTGGGAACCTAATACAGGTTTACTCTACACAAGTTGCTGCCTTTCCTTTCTGAAAGTAGTGTGAAGGAGTACGGGTTCTGCATTGCACTGAAGTCAAATACTTTGATTACACAAACCTTTATGGTTTCCTTGACATGTGGGGTAGTTTTTTTGTCATACCAGGCTTCACTGTTGGCTTTTGTCCAGGGAATGCACTGGCAGAGGCTCAGCTGAGAAGCACTCTGCAGGTAGGGTGTTCTCCATCCTGTGTTGCACAGCAGGTCTGCAGCAGGGACAGACACAGGAAAGCATGCAGAAGCTAGTCACAATGGAAAATTTTGCTGAAAAACATAAGCAATATACCACTGAGGTTAAAGTAAGGTTAGAGACTATTTTGGGGACCTGAGGGGGCCAGCCAGGGGAAGTCAGCATCTTCTCAGAAGTGCTGCTCAATAGGCAAGGGAAATGTTGTGGGGTGAAAACTATTTGGAAGCATAAACTAGTTTGTTTATTTGCAGGCAGATGATTTGTTCCTTCAAAATTGTTTACTAACACTAAAGCAATTTCTCTGTAACATTATTTTCCATGTCCTGTTTTTTATTTCACCTGTGACATTAGGTCCTCATCAAAATTAATTTAGATAAATTCCTAAATTTCTAATTTGTCAAAGTAGTTTGAACACTGAGAGAGCATGTTTTAAATCTATATCATTTAAAAAGGAGAGATGAGAGGAAATAGAAATTTCAGCACTTGCTATAGGAAGGTAGTGAACTAGGTCTTTGATTTTTTTTTTTTTTTTTTTAAGTTTTCGTTTCCACTTCCTTTTGCGGGTGTAAAAAGACATAAGTACTAATATACCTTGACATTTCCCCTTTGGAGCTGAAAGTGATACAAATATCTCTTAATAGTCACATTTGTGTGATGGTTTTTTTCTTTTCCTGAGAGTGATTTTTCATAACTATTTTTATAAAAATACAGACTTAGAAATCTGAATCTGTGAGCTAAAATGTGTTACAAATGTGCAGGTCTGATTTTGTGTAACACAGAGTTACGTTTGCTGTAGATTTAGCGTTTGATTAGATAGTACATTGGACTGGCAGGAGTGGGGGGGGGCTTTTCTGTGGCTTTTATAGGTCAGTTAATTAATGGACCATTTAAGGGCCGTAACTTATTAAAGATCTTAGCACCCTCTACTGATTAGGAGTTAAAGGTGAGTTTTCATCTTGCATGAATAAGTTTAATGTTTACATCATGTTTTGGTTATAATTTTACCTACATTCAAGTATAACAAACGTTGCATATGAAGTGGAATTTTGATGCTCATACTCTGCATTTTCAGCCAGGCTTTTAATTTAATGAATTCATTTATTGTTGTCTCTCAACCTACAGTCATAAAGACTAAAGATGATCCCTATTAAACCTTTACCCTGCTGGGGATGGAATACTATTTGGCTTTAAGTTTCAACAGTCTTATGGAAACAGAAAAAGAGGATTTTTTTTTTTTTTTATTGCAAATGTAAGGATGAATTCTTTGATTCATATCAATTTCTTGATTAAGATAAGGAAATACATCATCTTTCTGTTATCTGACAGGTGGTGAAGATAATAGCTGTTCTTTAATGAGATCTTACCACTAAACAAACAGCAAATGGAAATGTACCAGCACTGCAAACATAGTTACCACCATGGAAAGTTCTTGTGGGTAGAAACACGTAGAAGATAGCCTCTTTTAAACCATGCTCTGCATGATTGTTTCAGTCTCTGTTGATTTAATATTTTTGGCTTTTAATCTATCATTTCCCAGTGACTGACCATGATACGGTGTTAAATTTTGTATGCTATACACCTATAATTTATGTTGGATAGTCTTGCTATTTAAATTTGTATTCCTGTGGAAGACTAATGTTTCATAGTCTTTGTCTTAGATGAGGAATACCTAACAGATCAAGTGACACTGGAAATTGCTTCTGTGAACATCAAGACCCTGACATCAGATTCAGGCCTAATCCAACAGGTAAGAAAAATTATACATGAATGTGAACTAAGTTATTGCTGTTGATTAAATAAGTATGCTAACAAATAAATAAATGTATTTTCAGACTGTATCTGGAGAGCATGGAATTACTTAGTAAAACACACCAGAAACAGGTTCTCTTTTCAAGAGTTCAATGAAGAGAGCTTTTGTTGAGAAGTGCAAAAGAAAGGTTATTTAATCTTTGGCATGTACTTTGTAGCTTAAATAGGTTTTGATTAGCGTGTAGGCGCTCTGAAGAAGAGTTAACAAAGAGTTAAGGCTTTGTCATGCATGTTGTCCCTCTTTCCAGCTGCAAATAGGGCCAGGGCAGAGAATAAGTGAAGGAATAAGGAATGCTAGGGTTTGGACTTCTTGTGTTTTGCCCTTAGGGAGACAAGTGTTTAGACTTCGGGACACTGCTCTCCTCGCAGTGGTAACACTCTCCACTGTTCACGCAGACTTAGGTTACCGTAGTGGCCAATGCTGAGTAACCCACCATGCTCACCATCTTTCAAGTGAATGTTATTTGCTGAATTTCAAATTGATTCTCTTTGGGGTGATGTAATGGTTTGAAACCTGCTGCCCCTGGTGGGTGGAGATCTGAAACCCTAAACCAGGTACAAGCCTGAATGAAAGGGGCATACACCTGTCCTATTCCCACTCCCCTTTTTCCTGTCTTCGGGACTTCCTGCCAAGGTCTATAAAAAGGGGAGAAAGGCACGCCTCCTCCTTCTCTCTTCCTCTTCTTCCTCTTGCTCCTTTGACCTTGCACCTGGGCACACGCTGCTCTGCTGCTCCCTGTGCTACACGTGGCCGTGGCCATCTTGGAGACCTGGGCCTGATCTGCAGACTCTTCCCTGCCTCCATCCACGTCCAAGGATTGTGCATCCAGCTTCAATCCATCTCAATCCAGCGAGATCCAGCACCGGGGAGCCTCAGCATAGCATTTGGGTTTTGTATATTTGGAAGTTTAATCTTCCTTGCCTTGTTGTTCCTACAACCCCCCTTTTCTGTTAAACCCCTACCCTTCCTCCTTTCTGTACCCTGTTAAACCCCTTCCCTTCTTCCTTTCTGTTCCCTGTTAAATAATATATTTCATTTTGTTAATTTTCAATTCGGTGCAAGGTTTTCATTACCCCTGCCTTCCTTATTTATCTCTCTATTTGCGGAAACTGAGGGATAAGGGAGCTGGGACACAGTTCTGCCTTCTAACCGGGACAGAACAGGTGAGCAGAAAACCTGGAGAAGAGAAATGAATTTTCTAGTTAGATGAAGAATTAAAGGAGAGTTCCTTCTGCCAGTGTCCCAGTTGAATTTCATCAGAAACAAACAGGTGTTTGATGTGCCTTTCACAGGTGATGGAGGTAACAGTCTCATTCCCATCATCAGGAAGAGAGCATTCATTGCCACCTTAGAATAACCAGGTTGTTAATGGTTCCACGGAGCTGGAATACTTTCTGCTTATCTTCAGACTGTGCAGAGGTTTATGGCTTTGATTAGACCTGTAGAAGTAGATTTGATTTTAGTTGTGGGCAAAAAAATATTCTTGCTTAATGCATTCGTTTCATGGGCAGTGATGCTACATTATTTTATTGCAATTATATTACAAGCAAATAATCTTCACTAAATCTGAGTGCACCTGACTTGATCAAAGTGGATAATAACTGATCAGTAAAAATAGGAGTTTTGAAAACAGATGTATGGTACGGTTAAGTATTCCTGGTTTTCTTTTTACTTTTTGCAGTACTAGCTGCTCTTGTTATATTCTTGTCTTGTGATAAAAAAAAATAATGAGAACTCTTAAAGGCATTTAGCTATCAGCTTTCACAATATGATTTGAACTTTCATGAATTCATAAAGCTTGGTAAATGTTACTGAAGCTCAGAACAGCAACTTAGCTACTGCAAACTAAGTGAACAGTATCCACTTTTCCTTTTTTTTTTTTTTTTTTTTCTCCCCCCCTCTTTTGTTTTTATTTGCTTGTTTGTTTCTTTTGCAACAGATCTCTGAGGAGGCTGACCTGTGATGGGCAGTCCTTCTGGGGATTTGCTCCTCAGGGCTGGGTAGTAATGTTCTACCTTTTTAAGGAGTTTGTGGGAATGGAGACAATGACTACCATCAGGATCTCCAGTTCCAGAAAAATTTAAGTTTTCTTAAACTTTGGGTGCTTACATGTTGCCATGAAGGCCAAGTTCATGTTTAGAAAGCTCTGTCTAGAGAAAGCTTATGTGGTGCCAGTGGAAAAGTAAACCACTAGCAGATATCAAGGATCATTCTGTTGCAAGTAGCATGTGCAGAAACAGATCTTGAGCAGAGGGCAGACATTTTGTGGAGCGAATGTAGGTTGTGTGTGTGATCTTGCAGTTTTCATGGAATAAAGAAATGTTGAAAACAGCATGCAAATTTTCCTTTCCTAACAAAATCTTTAAATATTTTGGAGATAGTTTACCTTCTTTATAATTGGACTGGGAATGTATGCATGTTTGCCACATCAGCTGAAACTTGCCTATATTCTACTTTTAGAGGATTTCTTAGTAAAGAAGGTGTAGCAGGTAGGAATAGACTATCTTGTTACACTATATTCTTACCCAGTTGACTTGTGTTTGCATGCAAAGCCTGGAAAATGTTAAGAAACCTGCTGTGATAGTTTTGGAAGAATAACACAATATAAAAAATCAACAATACTTTATTGCAGCTATGTAAAGGGAAAATCCCCTTGTGCTTTAATCTTTAAATCCTCAACAGAAGAAAGCTATTTCACCTGGGTCCACACCTGTGTAGAGTAAGGGCAGCTGCAGTTTCCCTGCAGTCCTAGGATCAAGGTGCACTCCTTCAGTTTTTAGATGTCACTCTCTAAATAGTAGAATTGAAATGTTACAATCCATGTTGCAGTCTTAAGCTGCTAAGTAATTTCATTATGCTTAATGAGCAGTCAAAAAGCCACAGAGGGCATGTTTACTTCAAAACAGGAGGAGGGTTAGACATGAGAAAGCAGATATGTTTGAGTCCACCTGTTGTCTAGAAAACCTTCCTATGTATGTAATTAGGGTTGATTTTTTTTACAGCCAAAATTCTTGGGTTTTATCATTACAAAGCATTTAAAAAAATCTTTTTAATCAAACCATATGAATTGTTGAACATCTGTTGGGGTTTAAGAAAAAATTATTCAAAAGATGTAACACCATAGCCTATCATTAATAAAGATTACATTGTTCAGTGGATACAACCAACAGGTCAGTTTTGTGAGCCAAAGCATGGAAATGCTGCCTGAAAAGACTACAGATTGTCAGTAATTTGTCAAAACCAGATATATTCCCAGCCTGACATTATAAGTAGCTCAGGATTCTTCTAAGCAATCTCCTGCCACTTGTAAATTAGCCAAATAGTTATTCTGGTGTTCAAATACATTGTTTTGTTGTGATTTATATTTGTTTTCTGCTTTGTAGCCAGAAGACAAAGACACACAAAACCATACTGATGAATCACTTTCAGGTAATATGTCAGCTTTATTCCTAGATTTTATTTGAATGTACTGTATTTAAAAATGCTGGGTTTTATAACCAAGAACTCCCTGGGTAATTGATGCTTGTGGAGCTCACTTCATTTACAGCTTCCTCTTTGTTCTCAGGGGGTGGTAATCGATAATGCAGATCATACAAAAATGTGTAAGCTGGGCTTTCCAAATACCTTTAGTACATCCACCGTTGGAATAAATCTGTAAACAGCCATCAGGAGAGAATGGAAGCTGGCAGTAGACTGTGGGGGCTTATCCCACAATTGTATGAGCTCTTGCTGGGGGTGGGGGTTGTGTGGATGATATGCAGCCATGTTAATCTAGCAGCAAACAACTGAGAATTTCCTGTTAGTAAAGAAGCTTGTCCTATCATGTAGCATTAGGACCATGTGATTAGGTGCGTAGGTCATCATTTACTCATCAGTATCTTAATACAGGGCAGAGAAGCAAGATTCTTTATAATGCTTTTGATAGTCTGTACATGGTATAGCACAAGAAGCAGGTTGGTTTAGTTTTGTTTACCTATAACTGTGCCCTGTGCTTTCTTTATACTTTCTTCCCTGCTTCTATTGGAGCATAACACTAATTCTGGCATCCTTGCAAAGCAAAATAAGATGAAATTCAGATAGGGTGCTCTCCTGCCTTTTGAGCGCAGCTAGACCTTTGATTGCATTATATTCCTTTTGCCTTGTTTGTGTAACTAAATCTGAGTATGAGCGAAGGAAGAAGATTTTGTCTCACTTTGGCAAAAGTTCAGGGTGCACAAGAAGAGCAGAATCGTTAACTAACCTATTTCTGTAGAGGATGGCTGCAAGGTCTTTGGAATACCTGTGAGCAAAGATGTCACCAGAACATGTTTCCCCTTAATAACTTCAATGTTTATATTCCCTGTTAAGTATGAACTTATGTGTCTGCAGCAGTGCTGTTGCTGCACGTCCTAACTTGTTGAAAACTTCACAAGTTGTCTTTGGCCTGCTAAAAAAGCAAACTGATGAACAGTGTTAAAAAAATAGCAATAGCCTGTTCTTCCCTTAAAAACAAAACCCAAACTGCATGCAGAAGCTACATTCAGCTCACAGTTTGATGGTCTTTTGGAGTTTTCATGAAGTCTGATAATAATGACTGCAAATGGAAAAATAAAAAAACAAAACCAAACCAACCAAACAAAACCCCCATGACCTTAGCAGATGCTGTTGTCTGTATGAGTGAGTGGCACTAAATAACAGATTTGCCCTTTGCCAGAGATACAGTTCAAGTCTCTTAGACCAGCACTGATCCAGCACTTGTAAATTGTGTCACTGTTTTCTGTTGTTTTTAATCCATCTTTCTATTAATATCAGTTTTCATATTTTTAGTGTCCCTTTTTCAAAGAGTTTCATCCCACATAGGACCTGTTGCTTCCCTGTTTCAAGCTGTATGATGAGCCTAGGGGGCAGAACCTTTAGAAAGTGCTTCCAGGCCACATCCTTTATGTACTGCTCTTTGGAGAAACCAAAATCTTCAAAAAGGAGCAGTGAGTGTTAAGTAAGTTATATATGCTCAAGCAGTGCCTTACACCACTGCAATGGTAGAGGTCTGTGTATTAGTGTTTAGAAGTATGTCTAGAACTGGTTTCTACATGCTTTTATGGGTTATTAATATAAAATATAATCTGATGGCACAATGCTGGGCAGATAGTGACTGTTGTGTGTGGGAGACCTCTAAATGGCAATTTTTGGTATTCGATGTAGATTTTAGAACATATCACTGCCTCCTCCCAGCAACGTGGTATTTTTAATTTTCTCACACTTGGACGAGTGTGCATTTTATTCCTTTCCATTATGTATATTTCAAATAGGTTTGCCTGGTAGAACAGGACAGTTTTTGCTGTAAGATGCCTTACAAGGCAAAGGAACATTTCCACTTTTTCATTGTGTAAAAGTACTAGGTGTTAGCTGTGTTTGCAGCTGTCGGAAGAGATTCTCCTGGTACAAATATTTAATGTTGTTGTGAAGGCAGCAGCTCAGAAGTGAAAACCTTTTCCTTCATCCCACAACACGTGGACAAGATGCACATAATGCATAAATACTCAGTTTGGTGATGTGTATGTGTTTGTGTTTGGGTTATGGCAGGTTTGAAGAAGCAAAGTAGTTCACAAAAAACACAAACCAAAACAAAAAAGGGTACTATCCCTGCTCTCTCACAGGGTTGAATTGCATGCCTTTTATAGAGAAGTGTGAGTATGGTACTTTCAAAATTACTGTCATTTTGATTGTAGCCACAGAGCATAGTGAAGAGAGAAGTCTGAGAAAGTTAATTTCATGAGTACCTCTTAAGGAAAGGCATTACATGTCACTATTCTAACTTTTTTTCAGAAATGATTCATAGGAAGATACCTTCTCTTCAACCTTTTGTACTTTTAACTTTCTGTTCCCAGTGCAACTGCAGCTATAGATCCTAACTTCTCCCCATGTAATGGTTTTCACTGCAGATCTCAAGAAAACCTGCAAGGAAAACAGCACCTGCTCCTTGTGCTTGTTCCGTGCACCGACTATCAGTGACATGCTCAATGATGAGGACTTGTTGTACACAGTGAGGCTAAAGCTGGATCCCTGCCACCCAACAGTGAAAAACTGGAGAAATTTAGCAAGCAAGTGGGGGATGACTTATGATGAATTGTGTTTCCTTGAACAGAAGCCCCAAAGTCCCACCTTGGAGTTCTTGCTACGGAATAGTGATCGGACTGTGGAGCAGCTGATTGATCTCTGTAAATTTTACAAGAGAATTGATGTTGTGAAGGTGCTGCTGAAATGGGTGGAGGAGGAATGGCCAAAGAGAGGGAACAGAACTTACCAGAATGACTTCTAGGTCAAAGAAAGTTGTTAGTCCATAGTTTTAAATGCTGGGACTAGCTGCCACTAGTGTGTGGGAAGCTTTCCTTGCAAGAGAGAGAGCCTCTACTGACAGTTTGTGGACTGTGTAAGCCTTATGTATGGTATACACGTACGTATGTTCTGTGCCCTCAGGGTGGCAGAGATAACCTTCTGAAAATGGATGGAATAATGCAGGTTGTGCTCTTGAGTCTACAGGTGCTTTCAGTTTCTTGCTGCTGCTCATAGGCTTCCTAAGCAGCAGGGGAAGGAGAAAGCCAGGCCGCTGGTTTTAACTGCAGCAGTTGTGAACCGTGCGAGTTGTATGCGGTTGCTATTGGGAAAGCCACAATTAGAAGGCATGACCCTTGGCCCTTCTGGCAGCTCTTCCACAGTTTTATGTGTTCTACCTAGTAGAAGATGAGGTGTTCTTTTTTTTTTTTTTTTCTCATTTTTAATTTTTTATGGTTTGGATTTTTTTTTTTAAGCTTTATGACATTGGTTTTGGCACAGGCACACTCCAGTGTTCCAAGGAGCAGTGTGAATTTGCATTTTGCCATTAATTCACTGTTTCAACATCACATTCAAGCAAATTAAGCTTGAAATATCTTTTATAAAAAAGAATAAATGTTAAACAAAATAATTATTTGCACGCTTCTACATCATAAGGCACATATTTGCTATAGAAGAAATCTTGCAATTCAGAGAGCCTTCCAGCCCATAACCACTAGGGACCAAAACCACCAATTTAAGAGTTTTATACTTAAAATTACTTTCTAGAAGTTTGAAGACAATATACACTCTGAGTGCATTTATCTGTTTATCTCAAATGCCTCTTGCTTTGCAGTGTGAGGTGACAGCTAATGCCTCACCCACAGTATATCCTTAGTCTTGAGTATAACTTTCCTGTTCACAGACTGTGGTTTTCTTTACAGTCCTGTGGGTTGACCTGTTTTCTGTCTCACATGAAAGCAGTTACACACTTGGGTGAAAACAGCAGAAGTTTATGTATTGATTAAAGCCACTCTAATGGGAGATTAACAGGTGAACTCATTTTCTGTCCAGGTGGATGGCTATTAAAGCACTTATGGTAGTTTAAACTAGTGTATCTTGAAGAATTTGGATACTCTGAATTACACTGTTTACATTTTAAGTATTTTAAAAATTGGTATTTTTGCTACCATACTTCTGTGTTTTAATGTTTTTTAAAAAAATGAAAAATCAGTTATACAATATGATATATAAAGTACTTAAGCTATAATGCCACACACAAAAATGTTGTGACTTAAAAATACTTCTAGTTGTTACCCTTACTACAATCATCTCAGGCAATACTAATATGTACATAAGTGTATATACCAAAGCACTGGTGAACAGTATGACAAGATGTGGGGCAAAACTAGACTAGGGTAAAGGTTGATGCACTGTTTACTTTTCTCAAGTAGAAATTACTAAGAATTAGTAGCAAAGCTGAGGGAAGTCTAATGCTGTATACTGATTTTCTTACTGTAAGAGAATGAAAAGGGACCTCTAGTTTATACCATAGTATAGCTACTGAGTGATATGGTTACAGAAGAGCTGGAAGTACAGGCTAACATTTTCAATGTCAGGCACTAGTTTTGGGTGACATAAATTAGCTTAATTTTAGTGATTTCAAGAGGCTGAAGATCTAGTTTCAAGGTGAGAAGACTGACCTAAAACTGAAGTTTTAATTTTTCCTTTTTTTTTTAAGAGCTTGTAGAAGACTGGAATTTTTAATAACTTTTTCTTTTAACCATTCTTCAAAAAAAGCTGCTACGTTTTCTAGCCATATTTTAAAGAGGAAAATGTACTGCTGTATCTTACTGGGGCTGCAGTTCAAATATTTCATGTTCCTCTTCTAGAAACAGGGATTTTCTATTAGAAGTCTGTGAAGTCCAATGTTTGCAAATAATCTTCTGTCCTTAGTTAGGAGCTCTAGAGTCAGCTTTGAGGACTACTGTTGTGACTGAGCTGTCTGCTATTTTCAATTCCTACAGGGACACCCACTCTGTATGTGTGAATAGCAATGCAGCTTGTCCAACATAATCCCCATACCCTGGGCCTACTACATGCATGATTTAGGATCATGTGTCTGTGTGCTAAGATGTACTTCTGAGTGATGAGTGTTGGCATGTATGCCAACAGCATTTTTTTCCCTTAACATACCACAGCTAGATATGTATGGTATTCTTTAATGCTCTGCTTTGTTATATCCAGTCCAGCAGAGAGCTGAAGCCCAAGATTCACAATGGGAATATGAAATGATGGAGCAGTATTTCTGAATCAAGGTGTTCAACTGAAATCTACTCCTTTGCCTGTTTTCTGGCTAAAACTTGTCAAATTTTGAAGAAACACTGTTGTCCCGAGGAAATGAGTTTTCATCCCTTGAAGCTCTTGAAAAGTCAGTGTCAGCTGCAAGGATTCATGTCTGATGGAAATAAAGCTGTTTCTGAGAGTTTGTAGGTGGATTCTGTATAAATTCAGCACTGAAGATTGAAAATGTTAGCCTTAAACTTCAGCACACACTGGATTACTCATTAGTATACTTGAAATATTTTTTCCTCTTTGTATGGCATGAACTGAGATGTACACACTTTTTAAAGTTTTATATCTGTTTACAAGATAGTGGGCCTAAGTGTTCAGTTTATTCTTCTATCTTCTGTTCTAATGTATACTATTTTTAGAAGAAATATAGATTGTCAATGTTTGACTTTATTGTATTTGTTTTTATTACAGCTAGGAAAAGAGCTTTTCCTTCTCACCAGTCACCTTGGAACCACTGAACTATCAACTACTTGTGCTGTGTAAAAAAAAAAAAAAAAAAAAAAAAAAAAAAAAGCCCAAGATTCATGGCACCTTAAAGCACCTATGTTTGCAACAGATACTGCTCTTCAAGAAAGGAAGATGAACTTTTAAAATAATTTTCCATATGAAAAATGAAAAAAGATGTTTATCTAGAAAATTGCAGTGGAGTTACTACCTTTAGAGAGTTACAAAACATACATCGGGTGAACTCTTCCTGAATTAATAACCTTATCAGACTTATTAATAAGTCTGATAATGAAGGTTAGAGAATCACTGAAAAGGCTCTGCTAGATTGTCAGGTTTGTTCCATTCTATCTTCCTCCTGTTCCCATGTGAGACGTGCTCTCCTTTCTGGGATTTCTGGTTCTTTGGCTGCCATCTCTGCACTTGCAGGATAATCAGTGGCCTTTCCCACCCACTTTAGCTTCTGTGATGTCCAAACTATTGTATTGTTTAATTCCTGCAGCTTTGTCTAAGACATTGGAAGCCTAATAACTATTCTACAACAGCAAAGGTACAGTCCTGTGCTCAAGGAGCCCCTGGTTTTGCTGTTAGGTCAATTATTGGGCATCTTCAACAGAATGGTGACAGTGTGCAGATACCTCACTTGCTGCATGCGCTTCCCTTTTGATCTGTGGAGAGAGAGGAATGCAAGAGGAGTTTGGGGCTGTCCTTTGAAAGCTTACCATAAAGGAAAGAGTAGTCAGCATGTCCCCAGGTGCTTGCTTGGAAGCAAGTTGTACAGAAACTGTAAATCATACTCCTTCCTGAATCATTACTGAATGATGGAGAGCTGCAGCACTTTGTGCAAGAGGCTGCATATTGTTCACTGGCTCAAACTGACTCCCACCCACAGTTCCAAGTCAAGCTGTTAGCAAGTGGGGAAAAAAAAAGTAAATTCTGCCTTACGGTGGTTTAGGTTAGGGTAGCACTGTTAACTTGTGGCCTGACATAGTTGGAAATTATTTGTCAGATGGCAAAATTGTTTAAATAAGGTCAGAGAAAGTGCATGGCACTTAGAATAATTTAAAGAGCAGCCCAATTCTGTAATTTTTGCAGCATATTAAGTTCTTTTGTCCATGAAGGAAAAGCAATAGTTATTCATAACTAATATTGTTATATCTTATAAGTCTTGAATTTTTGGTCGGTTTTGGACAGTAGGGCAATGCAGTATTTAATAGGGACTTGGGCTTGTGGCCTGTTGTGACAGAAAAGTGTTTTGTCTGGCCTCTGAGCTCAGCGAGTCCAGATTGCACGGCTATGGTCAGTTGCTGGCCTTAGCTGGGTAGGGAAGATCTCGATCCACTGGCTGAATACAAGTAGCACAAAGAAGAATTTATTTAAAAAGGTGGAGTCAGTAGTATTTGTTTGCCTGTACCTTGGCCAAGAACTGGGGCTGACTCCATCTTACAAGAAACTGATGGCAAAGAGGAATTGACAGACTTGGGAAAGGTTTGTCCGTACCCTCTGTTTGGGGTCCGAGGCGGGCAATTAAACAGCTGGGCAGACTTGTTGGCTTGATCTCTTTATTTTACCTTTGTAAAATGGTGATTCCTGATTTCAAAGGCAATTCATTGGGGTAAATGTGTGTTTGCTACTTTGATAATAAGTCACATGAAAATCTCAAATGTGAGAAAGATCGAGCCGTGCAAGTCTTGTTAGGATAGGATCTGCAAGGCTGGTTCTGGCTTTCTCAAACTGTCATGAAAGGGTATGGGTGAATTGGATTTGTTCAGGCTTTGTTTACTGGCCTTCACAGTGCTACGAAGATAAGGATCAAAATTGGAGAGGAGATGAGAAGTCGCTTCTGTCAGAAATCATTGGTGAGAAGTAATATTTATGGTGTTAACTTTTTTTTCCTCTGATAAATGAACACAAATAGTTTCCTTGACTGAAAATCTTATTTACAGCTGCATCTTTCAACTTCTTTTTTGAGAAAATTCCAGAAACAAGGCCAAATGTGTTAGTAACTTGGATAATAAATGTGTTCTGTGTAGAGCATGATAGATATGCAACTTTATGTATCCACAAAAAGGTATTTTTTGTCATTGTGAGTTTGCCTCAAAATTACCAGAATTTTAGTTTGGGAATGCTTTTTGTCTTCAAAAGTAACCAAAGTTTCATGTTACTGATGACACAAAACAGATTTATGCAACCGAAAAGTTTCTTTATGGGAAGAGCCAAGATAAGAATAAGAAAGGGACACCCAAATCCTTACAGTAGTAATAATTTCTGGAGTCTAAGCAGAGGATTTGTTTTCATGTTTGTGCCCAATATACTTGAGCTTACTCCACTCCTCTCAAGCTTCAGTTTATTCACAATCTTATAAACAGTTTATCAGACTTTTTTTTTTGTTCTCATTTACTTTTGTCTCTCTGTGAAGTGGAAGAGTTCAGAACTCGAAGGTCTATAAAAAGCCTATTCCCTTCTAACCATCAGAAAACACCTACCATCTCGTGGTGAGAGGTGATACTACAGCCTTTTCATTTCTCCCTTGAAAATGCAGCAACGCCGAGGGCAAGTGAGACCATCTATAACTGCAGATGCCCACCAGTGAGATCCAAAGGCAACTGCAATGTGTATGATGGTGTAGCTGAGGCATGAAGGTGTAGTCCTAGGGATCTTTGGTTTGGTCATAGTTTCTAGTTTGGAGAACCTCATATAATTCTTTGTTGTGCATAGATGCATGACATTCCTTGGTTTCTGTCTCCTGAGGTAGGTGGGGACAGAGGCCCTATGTGTAGAGTGTGGCACAATCATCTTTTGGAGGGGCAGGCAGGGCAGGCATAGGCACAGGTTTGATCTAGTATCTATTGCAATGCAAATGAAGAAGCAATCCTGACTGTTTCCAGAATCCTAGAGCATTCTGTCACTAATTTAAAAAGAAGGGCCCAGTATGTTTTAAGGGTTATATGGGCTATAATTGGTTTCCAAAAGGATCAGTAACTTCTCTGTAACTCATTTGTCCTTTGGCCCTCATATTTAATCTGTACCTTGTTTGCTTTTGTGCTTCTCTTCAACATTGTGCTTTAAAAAACAGGTGTTGCAACAAAATTGGACTACTTAATAGTTTGAGGTAGCAGTAGCATTTTAAACTTGGATGGTAAGCACATTAAAAAAAACCACAAAACCAACCAACCAACCAAAAAAAAAGAAACCACAAAACACATTTTCGTTTTGTTCCTTGTGATTTGTAAGATTTGTGCATTTAGGCTTTCAGCTGAAAACTGGAAGAGCTGAATGACCACTGGAGCTAAGTGTGTCACATACCAAGGAAGAGTTATGAAAGGCCACTGATTAACTCATCACTAAGTAACAGCTGAGCCAGCTGGGCTGTCAACTGAAATGTTAATGTTGATGTACCACGAAGTGGTGACTCATGTCCATTTTGAAACTAAAGCCTTTCAAAGAAGCTATGGGAATAATTTCCCTCAGAAAATGCTGTAATGCACAAACAGCTCCACTAAAGCTATGGAAGATACGACATCAGGCTTTTGAGATTGTATGAAGTCCTTACACATAACATTTCTGCTGACCAGTACAGTCTACTAGAGGCTTTAACCCTGTGGCCTGTAGTACAGTATTAACTAGGGGAATAAATTACAGTTATTCTGGTACTACACAACAATATAAAAAAGATTAGCTGAGATCACCCACTTCCACTGGGTAGGTTTCTTAACAGCCACTAGTAGGCTACTTTTCCTCACTGCAAAGCTAGATAATGTGAGCA
The DNA here is from genome assembly GCF_000691845.1 of Merops nubicus. NCBI lineage: Eukaryota > Metazoa > Chordata > Aves > Coraciiformes > Meropidae > Merops > Merops nubicus. Next base: position 22,164 of record NW_008629053.1, read on the forward strand.
TCCATCAGCTTCAGGTAAGGACAAACAAACTTGTCAAAATCCATATTTCTGATCTGTTACTAGCTGGTTAAGGACTCTGAGACCTGCAAAGAGCTATTGAGGTTATTAATATTGAATGGTTTTAGTGATGTGTTGCCATATATGCTCTATGTACAGTGGGCAGAAGTTTCTGGTTGTGTACAAGATTTTTTTTTTTTTTTTTCTGGATATTCAGACAGTGCTTCATTAAAATATACTACATGCTACCATGGATTGTTGTGGAGGCCCAAAAGTAGTGTCATTGACCTAAAAATTAATTGGGCAAATTCATGGTCTCCTTATTCAAGAAGATGGTGTGGTTGTAACCTCTGTCTCAGAAAGTCCTCAATGGCTGATGGTCAGAAGCTGAGTGTGTTGTACTGTCTGTTGCCTTGGCTTTCACTGTGCTCTTCTATGCAACTCATGATGGCCACTATCTGTGATGGTCATGGGTACGTGACCCTTTGACTTGATGTGGTACAGCCAGTTTTATTCCTGTTGGACCATAGATGTCTTGTACCAACCCCAAAAGAACATCAGTACTTAGGAAGCTGTTACAATACTGTATGCATCAGAAAAAGGACAAATGTAGCCAGTGGGACAGCTAACCCTATCCTTAGACTAAAGTCAGCTTAACTTTGGGCTTTGGTACATAGACTAGGAAGAAGAGTAAATAAGCATATCCAAACACTGAGAAAACACAAATAACCTATACAGAAAGTGCTGGGTAGACTGAAAGGAAAAGCAGTGTCTTACATACAGGGAAGAATGGTGTTTTGAATTGTGGAGAGGAGGAGAGTTGAACAAAAAGGGACCCATAAGAGATTCTGAAATTAGTCTGTGTGAAGTCTGGGTATTTATCTTTTTCAAATAGCTCACCATTAATTGGTGGAAATTTTATAATTGGAACTGTGTATAAAATATGACTATGTATGCTGTTACCCTAACCTCGGGCAACGACTCACTGCCCTGAGAGATACAGGTTATAGGCTGGGAACCAAGGACAGGGGATCTGCTTAAAAAGACTCCTTTGAGGGAGCAGGGTAGCATGTAATCATGTACTTTGTGGCACTCTGCTGAAAAGTGGGAGGAACTGGAGAGCAGGAGCAGATTGCTGAATGGCAGCAGACAGCTAAGGCCGCTAGCAGAGCTAGCGCACTGCTCACAAAGGACAGAGCAGCTTGTAATGCTGCTAGGTGTGGTGCAGTTTGGATGCAGCCCTGCTGCCCAGCAGGGAGGACACCAGCCTCCGCTTTGGAGAAGCACAGATGTAACATCAGGAGTTTACTGCAGGAAGGAAAGAGGAAATGGAACAGCTCCTCTATCAAGAAATAACAGGAGGTCTCAAAATAATCTGTGGCTGTACTCTTCTTTTTCTGTCCAATAACGGGGTGTTTGTTAAGCCACCTGACAGAATACCTGAGAAGGGGTTAAAAAAAGTGCCAAGTCATCAGTTTAGTTAAATGTTCCCAGATTTCTGAGCAGACTTTAACCATTATTAGAACAGCCTGTCTTGCAGTCAGAAGCTTACACTGAAACACGCTATAGTTATACGGGTGACTGTAGCGAACTGTATCAAATCCAGTTTTGCTGACAACACACTTGGGGAAGACAATATTTATTGAAACAAAGCATTCGTTGTCACTATTAGGCTCAGCCACGTAGATCCAAAAGCTCTGTGTAAAGCAGTGCTAGGCACCACCAGTCTGCTCTTATTAGTGGGTTGTGGCCTGATGCTGCTGCTCAAGAGTTAAGTCTGTCTCTTCTCCAAAGTGGAAAGGGAAAACAGAATGTAAATTGGAAAGCTAAATCTGTAAAAGATCCCATTTCAGTTTTTAATAAGATGAATCAAAGCAGTTCTTGGTACCCAGAAAGGAGTATGAAAAATTTGGAGATCACCTAATTGTCGCTGAAAATAAGCAGGAAGTTCACAACGGCTGCACTCAGTAGTGCTGGCTGGGTATGGCAGCAGCAGCTCCTGCACTACTGGTGTTTTGCGGTTATGTTCCTCTCCCAGTTCTTGTAGCACAGGCAGGAAAGGTTGGTAAAATTTTTTAGGGGTAACAGGGTTCTCACTCAAGTGCTACCTTTTGGCCAAGAATAGCTGCTAAATTTGCCTCAGCCGAAATTGTCTGCCTGTGTCTTGACAAATCACTTCTGTTTCCCCAGCAAGCAAAATTTTGCTGGAATGTGGGAAATCAGACTGTGCTGACAGGATAAAACACAGTCCCAGCAATGGTAGTATGCACAGCGAATTGCAGCTTTAAAAGCAAAAGCCTAAATTAGGACTTGGATTGTGGAAATAAGGGAAGATTTTATTTGCTGTCATGACTGCCATTAGGAAATGGTGCTAAAAACAGCAGTCACAAGAAATCAGCAG
>NW_008629053.1:24592-26005 GCF_000691845.1 Merops nubicus
CAGTCTATGAAGAAAACAACTGCAGTGTAGTGCAAGGTTACTCAAGTTCCAGCCCAGCTGACTTATTGCTAGTGATGCATTAGGTTGGGGAGCTGAAATAGGGATTTTCCTGCACATTTCATAAAGTGACTATGACTCAGCCCTCAAAGAGATGATCAGCACGTTAATCAAACAGCGGTTCTCCTTCAGTAAAGAACTGCTGTGTACTTTAAATTGTTGTATTTCCTTTGGATTTTTTCTTGCCTAAAGTAGAGGACCTCTGAGCTAGAAGCAGTAGTAAAGTAGTAGATTTTTTTTCTCTGGTTCCCCTCCTTTCAGCATCATCACTTTTTCATACCAGCTCTTCAGCGCTTTTTCTGTTCTTGTTGTTTGACCCAAACTTTCAAACCTGCTTTTAAGTTGCTTTCTAATAGCGGGAAGTGAAGGCATTTCACGTAACTTCTGTCAGTCTGGTTTTCACAAAACTTCCCGCTCTTTAAACTAGAATGCCTGGAACAGTATTCAAATACCATTCTAACTCTGCTACAGCCATGTGCAGTGCTTCCTGCAAGGCAAAGCAATACTATAACACCTGTAATTGAATAGGATATGGTGATTTAATTGTATGGGCCTTTTCTATTGCAACCTTTATTTTTGTGTTCATCTTCTCCATTCACATGGTAGATGGGGAACTTTAAGTAGGGTTTCTATGGTTCTCTGAGCAACTTCTTGTCACACATTACAAGCTGCAAAACTACTAGGGACTTAACTGCCCTGCCACTTATTTTTTTGTACTATTTGCTTACTACACCAAAACAGCCAAACCCACACCTAATGAAGCCTGCAAGAGAATGGGAGGCTTTGTAAGCTGGTAAGGAGGTTGTAGAGGTGGGTGCCAGTCTAATACAACAACGGGAAATGGCCTCAAGCTGCCCTGGGGGAGGTTTAGGCTGGATATTGGGGAAAAATGTGTCGGCTGAAAGGGTTCTCAAGCACTTGAACACACTGCCCACCGAGGTGGTGGAAGTATTTAAAATATGTGTAGGTGAGGCACCGAGGAACATGGTTTAGTGGTGACTTGGCAGTTCTGAGTTAACAGTTGACTTGGTGATCTTAAAGGTCTCTTCCAACCCGAGTAATTCCATGATTTTAAGAGCACAGCCTTGGGGCAGTATGTATGAGATAAACAGGTTTCAGAAACTCTGCAGTCCTGAAGCAGCAGTTGACCCAGCTGGCTTTGAAAACTGGATTTGGGTCTGTTTGCAGGAGATGTCTTGCTAGGAGAAAGGGTTAGGCTGTAACAAGGAACTAGGGAAGAAATGCAAAGCTTGGAGGACGTGAAAGCTTTGCAGGGGAAGCTTGCAGGGGCTTAAGGAGCTGAATTAACTTCGCGTCCGAGTTGTGTACTAGCGCTGGTGAGTCCCAGCCATTAGG
>NW_008629054.1:0-5191 GCF_000691845.1 Merops nubicus
TATATATATATATAAAACTGGCTAATGCTGGCTAATGGATATACCATTTGGTTTCATGTATTATCTTCAACAGAGCATGTCATGTTTTTGAAAACCATGTTTTAACTGAAATTCCTCTGATCTAAGATGAACCTCTGAAAGTTATCTGGAACCATCTGATAAGTTGTATGCCTTCTAATTATTTTATTAGGGCTTTTTTCTAGTCTGATTGTTTCCTTCAGGTGCTTACTTTATCTTCATTTCAGTTTTGCTCTTTAGCTTTCTCTTCTCGCTTTACTGAGATGCAGATCTGAAAGAGAAATAAGGAGAAAGTTGCTGATTAAACAGCTCTAGTGTAGCTCACTGAATGTACAGTTTCCTAAGGGTCCATCAGTGAAACTTCTGATTTACACACCATTTCTATTTTACATGAAAAGCTTTCTGTAGTGTATTCAGCCAACTATTTCTGGTCATTTTAATGGCATGAGGTTTTTCACTCTTTTCATTACTCCTGCCCCATTGTGCTGATGTATTTCTTCTGTACTCATTAGTAAAAGCACATTTTTATTTTTTTTCTTTTTCATTATTTCTCAACAGCTAACATCTCCGCTTAAAAAAAAAAAAGCACCAAACCACAACAAAGAAACCCAACAAACCACTAGAATTAAATTGTCTGGCAATATCTATTTTTTGTGATCCACTGATGTCATAAAGTATGGAAACCAATGAGGCAAAATACATTTAGACTAACTGTGCCTCATTAAACTTGTTTAACACAGACTTCCTATTCACTTCTTTGTTTGTGAAATCAGATCAGTGTCAGTGGTAGCAGAATATGAAAAATAAGTTTCGTTAATAATTTTTAAACCGGGAAAAAATTGTAACTCCTACAGCAAAACAAAATTACATTAAATACAGTGTCAAAACTACCTTCTTTTCTGAGCTATGCATTTTTGGAATGATTTTAACTCTTGACCTAGAGTCATTGCGTGAAGAATTGAAATTGGTAACATGATGTCTGTGCTTCATTTAATTAAACAAATGTCCACATTGCTGGCTTCCAAGGGCACACATTTATTTGCAAATAGTTTTGCCTGAAGGGATTTTCATGTCTTTTCCTTAATTCACAGTATCAATGTTCAGACTTATGTTCAGCTGCTTGCTTTTTTAATTTTTCTTAATTGTTGCCCCCCTCCCTGCCTCCCATTTGTACCCAGCTCCTGAAAACTTGATATGTTTAGCTATAGTGTTGATATTCCACTTCTTGTTGCAGAAAGAAACCCTTTATGCAGTTAGTGAGGGAATGCAAAACCACCCTACAAATGGATAGTGATAAGGAAAACCCCCTAGAATTAAAACAACACTTAAAGGCTGTTAAAATGAGGTATGTGAGTCTTATCTCTTAGTAGAATGATTCTGTGGAAAGTGTGAGTTAATTCCAGTAAGTGAATTCTCAAAAATTGATTTCTCTCTAATAAGTACATTTGGACAAACTGAGTTATGTAAAAGACATTACAACAATGGTTTTTAACCACTTTCTGAAAGTCACTTTCTCCTTACTCCTGCAAAATCTTGTGTCTTAAATTTTCAAACAAATAGAAAGGTAATTATTTTTTAATTTTTATTTTTTAAAGAACCCTAAAGTTAAACTCATATTTAAAAGTATTTTGTGGTGAGGAGGACAGACAAAACTAACAATTCTCAACAGGGACAATTCAGAATAAAGTTGAAACACACACCCTCCCCAGATAAGCAGATCTGAATACCTAAGCCTAATTATTTTAGCTGGAGCAGAGTTATTTTGTCTTGTAAGGAATACATCAGCAATAATTTATATTGCAGAGCAATAAAGAAACCTCTAGGAAGCAAATGTATGGGCTTGATCAAAGACCAGACCTGTGCTCTGAACCAGCTTGCCTTTTTGTTGAATTCTGAATCATGTCATAATTCCTCACTGGTAAGTGAATCCCTGAAATCTGATCCTCTGAAATGATCATCTTCTCTTACAATTCTCTCTTAAGGAGATCAGGGTATTACAGAAGTTTCCAAGATGGATGAGAAGGAGGAAAAGAAAAATATTTACTATTCAGGTATGTGCTAAAATTGTCCATAGCTAAGATCTGACAAGCTCTATACAAAATTCAGTAAAGTTTCACGAATGGCTAGATATTAAATAATGTATTTCATCAGTAAGTTCCACAGGTTCTTATTTGTTTTATTGGTATCATTGTACTGTTAAGAAAGTCCGAGCTCCACAGAAATAGAAGGGTCTAAATCTGCACTTTTGTATTCCAAGCATGAATCTCAAAACCCTCCTGGAAGTATGGCTAGCTCTAAAGAGCCAGAATATTTCTGAAGATCAAATTCACACCTAATACCTTTTACACAAATAGAGGCTAAGGGATCGTCCATCTGTACTGCTAATCAAGTTGACTCTTGATGAGATAAGAAATGGACATTCTTTCATTCACTCATGAATCTCTCAAGATTGAATGTTGTCTGTCAACACCTTTGTTTTGAAAAGGAGGACAACTATATTTATAGATGTTTGTACAGAACATGCACCAGAATTCAGACAGTAAAAAGGCATGACAGGATTGCAGGTTGTCCTGGTTCTGTTGGACAGGGCTGCTTTTCCCCCGGAGAGGGGTGGGAGCTGCAGCCGGGGGTCACTCGCTGCCATGCTGACCCTGTGCCCAGGCAGCAGTGGGGGTTCCAGGGCCAGAGGGGTTCCAGGCCAGAGGGTTCCAGGGCCAGGGGGGTTCCAGGCCAGGAGGTTGCAGCTTCAGTTACCGTCCAGAGCCCTAGTGGTGAGCTCTGTTCTTGTACCCTTTGTTATATATTGTTATACCCACTATTACTGCTATTGTTTGCTGTGCCTTCTGCATTCCTGAGGTAAATTCTCCTTATCTCAGCCCACAGGGTTTACATTGTTCTCCCTTTTCTCCCTCCCATGCCCTGGGTGGGGAGTGATCGAGAGGCCCCCCCCGCAGTGTCTGCATCCCGCCTGGGGCTGAACCACCTCAGGCTTTTTGGTGCCCAATGTGGGGTGCAAAGGGTTGAGATAACGAGAGAATCTGAACAAAGTGTGTTAAAACAAATTTTACTTTCCTCTTTTGGTATTAGTTAAATAGTGCTTATCCTATCCACAACATTAACTGATTTGCTGGCATGGTGGTCCTCTGTTGGTCCCTATCTCCTGTCTCTGTTCCCTGTGATGGTGTTTGCCACCTCTGGGAAGTGGGTCAGGAGTGTCGTCCTGTGCTACTGGGTGATGGCAACTTATGATCTGATTGTGTCACTGGCTATGAAGTTAAATGTGTGTGTGTATGTGGCCTTGTCCTTTTTCAATGATATCACCCATTCTCTGGGTGTGATGGGGGAGCAGACCTTTTCAGGTTTTGAGTTTTGGTTCTCCTTAGATCTTCCAGGCCAGCATGCTCTCCATGCTGTGTGCTTTGAATATTTGTCAGGTTTTGTTTAGAGTTATACAATTCACCTCTAAGAACATCACCAGAGATCTGTCCCAGGGCTGGATACTTACGAGTGGCAGGGTGTGTGGGAGAGTGTGGGCAAGTGCCTAGGCCGGTGGTCACCTCCAAGGTTCTGGAATTTCACCCCTGAACAAGTGCAGGGTCCTGACAAACTGGTAAAACAACTACAAACCCAACCCTATCATAGCTGAACCAGGACACAGGTGTTGTATATAAAACGTTGTATATATCATTTCCAGTAACCTACTTCCTGAGACCATTTTCTGGTGTGCCAAAGAAGATCTAGAACTGCTGAACTGGTAAAACTACAGAAATTCCCCAATGGAACCAAGCTTTCTCTTTTCCTTAGTTTGGGGGAGAGAGAGATGTCATCTCTGTGCTCATATGGTCTGTGTGAGCTACGAAAATTGTTAATTGTGTTAAGCAACAAATTCCTTAGTCTTTGGTGAAGTTTTATTAGCATGATTAAACTTCTATGAGGACTTAAAGTAATACTTTTAATTGCTGTTCTGTGATAATGTAGAGGGATCCTTGCTTTGTATTCCACGGATGGGGAGGGATATCTCAGGACAGCAAGTTATGAAAACCAGTCATGTTAAAGATACTCATTAGGATTTAAGTGTTAACTTTATTAGGTGTTAAGTATGTTAGGAGCCAGGCCTCCTGTGATTTTGAAAATTATATGTGATACTGCAGAAAGCTGAGATGACACACACTGCAACTTTGCAGGACAGTGTTGCTGTACTTCTATTTTCTAATCTTTCTCTGTTTAAAATGTTATCACTTATCATGAGGCTGTACATATTGCTTCCCTCCTCAAAAAAAAAAAAAAACCCAAACCAGCCAAAAGTGCCGTGCTAGGACAAAATCCTGCTCTGGCCTACACAGAAGGGTAGAGACAAAAGATATTCTGTATAGTCTACAGAGCTAGCTATCTTTAGAAGCTCTATATTTCTAGCATCTAGAAAATTTCTAGCTACAGTGTAAGAAAATGTGTTGCCAGATAATTAACATCATAATACATGATGCATTGCAGCCATATGTTTTATAAGGGTTATGATTTTCCTCAGAAGTATGAAGTGTGCTGCTTCTCCAAGAAAGAACTATAAAAGCTTCCCACAGCAAAATTGCAGGTGAGTTGCCTGGGAAAATTCACCCTGTTACAAAAGGGAAAGTGGTTTTGTTTAGTTTCTTGTTTTTTCAGTCCTAGAAATAGCTCTTAGGATGTTGGTCTCTATGTACAATGTAGCGGCTCCCAGGCAGGTTATACAAGTCTTTGCACTGTAACTGATGCAATTATCTGTGAGCATAGAATCATAGGATGAGATATTTATTTATTCACAACAAGGAACACCCATTTTATTTTATTTTACATTCAGAAGAAGGGTATTCTGCATCTGGTTATTTACATCTGTAATTTTTGAATATTTGAAGATTCTACTTTTGCTAATATGTGAGGGATAGCATACAATCATATTCATAATTAACTCTAAAAATGTCTTTTTCCCTTCTTCTGACCATTTGAAATCTGAAAGAAAAAGTATCAGACTATTCCTGAATCTTCTGCTCGTGCAGTTTGAAGGGAACACAACTCCTGTGAACTCACATCTATTTCTAAACAGAAAACAGCACTTTTGGTGAAAGTGAATAGCACTTTTGTCCTCTAACAATATTGGGTGTTTAGGATTCTGGGCTCTTTGCTTTTTGTGATTCAGCAG
>NW_008629054.1:5222-8342 GCF_000691845.1 Merops nubicus
GATGGATGGCTGAAGCACTGTCCAGTCTTTCCTCCATATGTCTTGTTGATTGCATTGAGGTTCAGTTACCTCAGTCAAGGTCTAGATATATAATACACAAGTATACAGCTGAACATAATAGCTATGATGATGAATAGTGGGGTTTAACTTCTCTTAATAAGATAAATGAGTAAAATCTTCCTGGCTTGTACCTATTAATCGACACTTATTGATCCAGTACAAAAGACTGCATTGCATGTGGTCTTTTCAACAACAGCCTGATTTGTCTTATGATTCAGAAAAGTGTTATAGTGAACTTCTACAATGCAGAAGGATAACTGGCCAGGAATTAATTAAAAGTGATCTTCACAGGCAATGCAAATATTGATATATGGATGATATGGTATCCAGGTACTATGGGAACTGTACTCTTCAGTTTAATTAGAAAAAAAAGTGACTATTAACACTCATCTGCTGCTTAAATAGTCCAAGCTAATGAAAGCATTGTAAATGGTGACAATATAAGGCAGTCACTCAACACTATATTTTTTGAACACCTCAATTTTTCATGATAAATTATATATTTAATTTCTTTCTTTTTTTTTTTTTTTTCTCAATTCTACTATGGTAAAACTCAGGGCCTTCATTCATGGCCCAGGCTAAACAGCTGCAATTCCATCCATTGGAATGACTCTGCAGGAGTCAGCGACTGCTTATCCACAAGCTGTAGATGTGTCAGCTGAACAGCCCTTATTTTTCATGGCTGCTTCTTGAGCACAGGTTTTCATGAGGTACTAATCCTTGGCCTTGGTCTTGAGGTACAGAGGGTCAGCACCTCTTGTTTGGTTTGGTCCTGTTTGCTTCTCTGCAAGTAAAAGGAAAAACAAAATAAACAGTGTATGGGGGTATCCCTTTGACTGAGGAGGGAAAAGAACAAAACTTTTCCTTCCCAAATCCTCTCAGCCCAAAAGCTCACATCATGTTTTAAAAGCTCTTATATTTTGAAAAGGACAGTTGTTCATGTCTTAGCCCACTGGTAGATCAGATAAAATTGTTGAGACAGAGTAAAATTTCTGGAGTCAACAACTCTACACCTGGGTAAATGGGGTATTAGCAGTAGTTACTTAACTGCTGCATCTTCACAGCCATTCTCCTTCTTCCCTAATTCAGTGAAGCTTGTGCTCTTCTCTGCACAGCTGCTTGATTTCCATAGAGGCAATGGAGCATGACTCTTATTCAAATTAGGCTCGATGGTTAAGGAGCTGCTGTGAAAGGCATGAAGCACATCAGGTGAAAAAGGATTTGAAACAGAGCTGCTCACCTCCAGGGTAAACGATCTGACGAGTAGGTCCAGTCTTGCATGTTTTCATGAGTTACATTTAGAAGAAGAAAAAGTTGAAAAGTTTGCTAAGAAAAATATAAAGCTCAAAGGATCTTACAAAGTAGACAAGTAATCCTACCTTTCTGCAGATAATAAATAATGAAGTTATTGAAAAAACAAGCAAATAAACCAACCAAAACTTAAAACACTTTCTCTTTTCTATATGATCTTCACTCCTTAAATGTATAACTCCTTAAATGTAAATAATAAATGTAAAAGGTGTATAACTCTTTAAATGAAGTGGAAAATGTTTTTTTAGGACTGATTTAAAATGCATACCTCAGCATTATTTCATAACATTTTCATCAGTGGTTACAATATCAGACTGGAATTGAAATGCATGCAATTTCTTAGGTATGGAAAGTGAGAAGAACACCTTGTGGTTTAGTGGTTTGGTTTGGTTTGGTTTTCTGATCTTTGCTCCTGAGACTAAGCTACACTTTTTTTTTCAAGTGGGTAGAGTACATTCTTTCATTAGCATACTGAGCCTATCTAACAGAACACTTGCCAGGAGCTTTTCAAAACCATAACTGGCTAAACCCACAACTGGAAAGTAATCTGAGTAAGGACTATGGACTGGTGACTGGGAGTTTTTATTTCACTGTCAAGCCTGGAAGACATTTTTTTTATCATTTTTTTTTTTCTTCTCTATGTTAGGGGCCTAGCCTTAGTCCCACTGGAGTGTGAGACACTCTCCACTCAGAAAGGTATTATGGTTCTGAAGTCTGTGTTCGTACTCTCCTAAAACACTCTGAAAATAGAGGTTTATATTAAAATTTGTATCAGTTTTAGGTATATCTCTTTATATATTTTTAACCACACAATATAATAATTTGTGAGGTTATTATCAAGTTTGCTTTAATGGAGACTGTGAAAAAAAACTGTAATGTGTGGAACCTATACTTTCAATAGTAGGTGAAGATTTGTGTTAAGTAAGAGATATTAATTTAGTCAAATATATATATTAATTCATTACCATATTGTAAATCTGGATTTATAATCCCTTTGAAGTAAATTCGTCTTAATTATCATTTCATCTCAAAATGACTGCAACAATATTGCTTTATTAAAAGGTTTGTTTACTAAAATGTTACTAATTTTGTAAATTGAATTGCAGATGACAGAGGTTCCATAAAAATCACTTTAATGGTTACTTTCAGGATGCTTGTTAATGTGAAGAATTCTGACACTGGCTTCACAGTGACAATAGAGATTTGCTCTCAAGTGATGTTCAATACATTTGAAGATAGGAATTGGGGTTTTAGGGGTTTTCTTAATTACATTATAATTGAAAAATGTATTTTTCTAATACCTATAGTCAAGGTTAATGTTGATTCTGTATGAAAAGCCACGTTTCAGCCAAAGCTTGAGAGTTTGTTTTTTTTTTTTTTTTTAATTTCAGATCCTTACCTTTAAAGACTAAAATCCAAAAGATTTGACAGCAAAATTACAGCAACAGAAGTGAATCATGTTATTTAAGCAATTTGAGTTTGGGAAATTTTACATGGAAAAGTGTATTTTCTGTTAAGAATTCGAAAACCATAATGATTTTTTAAATTCTTGTGAAGGTTTGTATTAAATACTAGTATTAGAGTCTGCTGCTTTCCTACAAAATCCTATCCAAACACTGTTTAAATAACTGCAGAAGATAGACTTCTAAATATTTTGTGGGGTTTTTTTTGTTTTTTTTTTTTTTTTTAACTGGAATCAGGATTTTTTTGATCTATTGTTTGTGAGTGCATAATTTGTTTCCCCCAAAA
>NW_008629054.1:8365-15849 GCF_000691845.1 Merops nubicus
AGCAGGACTTGGTGTCAGCTGTGGGAGGTGGGATGGGTAGGTATGATGAGATCTGTGTGTGGATATTCACTGTGTTGAATTAACCTATTCTAAAGTTTTTCAAAAGCCTTTTCTGATTTGTATGTCAGGTTCTGTTAACGAAATAGAGAAAGTCATCTTGATATTCTCCCTTATATGCTTCATCTCAGTGGTTAACACCCTAGAGGATGAGATGGGATGGGATGGAAGTACAGATCTATGGCATGGGGAGGGAGGTGTTTGTGTGGTTTGTGCTCATTCTTTCTCTGAGATCCAGAGCAAGGATTTGAATTGAAATGTGTAGATCTCATCCACTGAATTTGGGATCTGTGGACTCTCTAAGCTATTCCAAATTGTACATGTGTGATTTGTCTTTCACTAAATTGCCTTTAAACCCATGTACAAATCTGTATTTTGTGGTCTCATAGAACATAACTGATTGATATTGACAGGCTAAGTGAGTGCTTTTTTTGTGCTATAAAATAGGTTGCGGAATCATATAAATTGCTACAAAAATGGATGTCAACAGAGTTGGCACAAGAGAAATCACCCTGAATGGATAAATATGATCCAAATACTTTTTGGGTGTATTGAATTCAGAAAGGGTGTCATGAATTGTGGAATGGAGAGCAGCTCCCATTTTCTGTTGATGTGAATGAAGTGAAATTGCATTAAATACTTGATAACTTATTGTTAAGGGATGCTGAAACAAAAAAAAAAAAAACCAAAAACCTCTGTTTGATGAATGATTTCTTTTATGGCAAGGAACATTTATGCTCAGTTAAAATGTTACCCTTACAATTGCTGCAGTGCAACTAAATTGCCTTTCTGGATCTCCAGGAGACTGAAGAAGGTGTAATAAAGGACACTGCAGTAGTTTGCTTAACTGCCAGCTAATTCCTTCCTAGCTGTGATTAGACACAGCAAAAGTGTCTATAGCATCTGTTGAAGCTGTCCCAAAATCAGTGGAAGACCAGATTTTTCTGTATGCTTCAGGTGTGACCCCAATGAATGGTCACACTGGATGAGGTTTTTGTGCAAACCAGTACCTGTGTGCAGCAGCCTCGACAAGTTCAAGATGTCCCAGGGTAACTCAGCCAGTCTGGCTGGCTGGCAGCCCGGAGCCTGGCTCTTGCACCTAGAACACACCTAGTTTGTGTGTGACCAAGCAAGGCCATGACTGAACCAGAGCCATGGGAAGCTGTAACCTCTTCTCTGCCTTGAGGCAGTAAAAGTTTGATGGAGATCATGTGAAGCAGAGCTCCAGAGGAATATCTTTTCTTTTTGGTCGTATTGCACTCTCTGGCAGGCAGTGAGGAAAGCTCTTCAAACTGGTAGCCACATCAGTCATAGTCTGTGGATGAGGAAGGGGTTTAAGCTATTGTCAGGTTTGTAACTTTTCCATTACCAGACTGACTTGGGAGATGTCTTAAAACACATCTATCAGTGCAAGCAGAAAAAAAAAAAAATTCTTTAAAACTATTTAAAGTAGGATTGTCTAGTGTAGTGTTGTTTGATCTCTCTCTCTCTCTCTCTCTCTCTTTCTCTTTCTCTCTCTTTTTTTCTTTTTCTATGTCTTTGCCACACTGGTTTAAATGTGGTCGTGAGAGAAGAACAGGGACCTTTTGCAGAGTTAAATTTCAGGATGCTTTCCAGTGACTTCTGGGCATACCCATCTATTTATTTTTTACTTATATTTATTGTTTCTTTTTGGCCTGAAAAAGTGTTTTCAGTACTTTTAAATCACCGACAGATATCATACCTGTTGTCTTTGATGTTTTTAGAAATCAGTAGGACTAAGTATATCCGTATAGTTAGATCAAGCAGTCTGTTATAGTCAAAAGAACCTCCCCAAATCCAAAGGAGAGGTGAAATACATTTTAAATACCTCTTGGAGAAAATATATGTTGTTTTCTTGTGGGTTTGTTTGTTTTCTTTTTTTCTAGAGGCATTCCTTGCTTCAGGTTAGGAAAGTAAGTAGCTCTTAATTTTGAAAAGATGTAAATGAACTCAGTAAGCACTTGAATACCTGTCAGTTATTTAGTGTTTTATTTCACTACTTTTTTCATTGAGTCATCTTCCTTGCTAAGTAACAGTCTTTTACAGGCAAATTGAATTTTTTATAGCGTAGCATCAATAACTCAATACTTTTAAAAGGTAAAAAGTAGTCTAACCAAATCCCATTGTAAATGTCAGTCTTTCCTAATACTTTTTTTTCTTCTTCTCCCGCCCTGATCGTAAGACACAATTAATGGCTACATTATCTTCTAGCTGTTCATAGGGAGGAAACAGTGTATACACTGGCAAGTCCCTGGTAATCTCTGATGGTTGGTGTGAAATTTGGGAGTAGGTAGAAACTATGTAACACCAAATTTTTGCCAACATTTTGGCCTGTAAACTGCACAAACATTGGAGAGACAGGAATTTGTAAAAGTTTCCAGTATCCCCAGTTGTAAACAAGACAACAGATCTATTTAGTTTGGGGAAAAAACAAAAATAGTTTTAATGTACCCAGCCTTCCAGGTAATAATCTGAAAAAAAACAATCTGCCTGAGTGCTGTAGGTGAAGAAGTCCAGGGTGATTCAGGTTGCATTGTAATTGTGGGTTGCTGGATCAAAACTCTCATTTTTGAGTCAAATTTGCATAATTTCAGTCCAGAACAGTAAGAAACTTTCATAGAATCATAAAATCATTAAGGTTGGAAAAAGCCTGTAAGATCATCAAGTGCAGCCACCAACCCAACACTACCATGACCACTAAACCATGTCCCAAAGTACCACATCCATGCATTTTCTGAACACCTCTGCGGATGGTGACTCCACCACCTCCCTGGGCAGCCTGTTCCAATGCTTCACCAATGGAATAACTTGTGAAATTATTATATAATAATACAACATATAATAATGTAATATTTAAATTAATTTTAGAAATATTGACCAATATAACTATAGAGTATAATAATTTTAAATTGCATAATTTGAATATTCTGTATTGACAAAGGGAGTATTTAGAAAGAATACTCTGTAACAGTTTCAAGAAATAGCTTTCAGTCTTTTAGAATTGTCAAATTAGTACTTTAGTGAATGACAATGTGAATGGACTACTCTTTGTGGGTGTTAACCTGATGAATACTGCCTAAAGCTAATTAATCTATAGGCACCCAAAATATCTGTGGGAGCAAAGCTAATGAAGCAATTTGCATTGATGGGTTTGACACCAGAAGATTTGACTCATGCTGGCACAATCAGTGGAGCAGCTGATACTCTGATATCACCATTTTCCATCTCTGTAAGCTGTGAGCTTCTTGTAAGGAGTGAAGTAAATGAGGAGATATTTCATAATTGTTTCTTCTAGTAGCAGAGAGTGTTTATGTTAGTACAGAATGTATAGGAGACTACAGCACAGCTCACTGTGCTTACAGCAATGCAGAAACTACCTGGCTTCATCAGCATGGAATGCAAAATGGAATCTGCACCAGAGATCATGGATATGATTGCTTATCAGCAGTTATGTTGGTAGAGAATAGTATGAGTATCTAAGAAAAGTTTATAATTACTATTTTGACTATATTTGGAAGTTAAATGTTTTCCAATGCATTCCTAAACCCTAGGCCTACAACAGTTAACTTTACATAATTAAATTTATGGTGTCCTAATTGCCCTTCATCACTTTCTCCTGCATACGTTTCTTCATTACATTTCATAATTGTAATAGGAATTTTAAAAAAAGCCTAAAAAAACCACACCCCTGAAATTGTGAAAGACTTCTGAGAGCACATAATGTACTCATGCAGATTAAACCAGTTCTCAGAGGGGTTTTTGCAAGTTAAAAGACATGTAGAGATAAAATTTAAAAGTCTCCACAGTCCGTTTCAAATTAAATTTGAATTGCTTTCAAACTTTTAAACCCCTTCCTTTGTTGCACTTTCTGGAAGTCTAGTTATCTCATATGCCATCTAAATTGCATGGTTTTTCTTCAAGAGATAATACATTTGGAATTGGACTTTTTCAGGTGAGACGACCTTTGAATTTGCATTGCCTGAGAAGATGAGTGACCTTTGCTACTTGCTTTCATCAACTCCTTCTAATCACAGTATGGTTGGGTATTCAACCTCTTCCTGATGCAAATCTCTCTCACTGTCCATACTCAGCTAGCAGCAGGGCATGAAGCCTACACTGCACTAAAATATTGCTGTTTCTGTAGCAAAGAGGAAGGTACAACATTTTGCCCTTGACTGCCCAAAGTAAATAGAAATATTGAACAGAAGTCAGGCTTTGAGACTTGATTTTATACAAATACTTACTGTAAATAACTGTAATCTTTACATAACTGGTTTATTCTGATGTGTTGTTTGGTTTCGTGTGTGGTTTTTTGGTTTTATGTTAGTAATAATAGTAGTACCCAGTGTTTTACAATTGTTAAAATATAGTACCTGAGTGACTTAAATGATGTAGAAAATAAAATAAAGTTTCCTCCTAGAAGATTTGCTTTGTTACTATTTGCACATATAAAGGTGGACATCTTAAAATATTTTGTTTTATTCATATTTGGAATTTGACAATCCCATAATTTTCTTAATACCTCCTACAAGGCCTTTCTCCCTATTATGTTTTTCCTACAAGAGTGTTTTCTGGTCCCATAGTAAGAATCTTTCTTGAGAAATTTAAAAAAAAAAAAAATTCTACTTTAGTATTTGAAAGAAAGTGGGGAACAGCCATGATGCTTCCCTATAACTAGCTAGATATTTTAGTTGTCTAACAGCTAAAAGAATTCAAGAAAATGTTGAATGATGAGAAACATATTTTTTACAAGTGGAAATGTGATAGCAAGATTTGAACTTGTAATGATGACAGACACAGAATACTTTCCTCTGTAGAGGTGTCTTAATAGAGCCTTCCTATGTAAAAGTCAGAGGTAGATTTACGCACTTATCCACATACTATATTCACTGGGAGATGGGAATTCATGTGTCTGACAGAGCTTTTGTTTTATTCTCCCAGTGACAGAGTTTTTGTAGCTGACAAGAAGAGCTTTCTTTAAGTGTGTAGGAAAAAAAAAAAGGTATAGTTGTGATGAGGAATCTCTGCACAGAAGTACTTTCTGCAGGTGAAGATTTGGACTAAAAGAGTAAAAATTTAGAAACCCAATCTAGATGATGTGATGTTATAAGCTTTCCAAAAATTAATTTTTGGAACTGAGTGAGTTATTTTTAGGGAAGTTATCCATGCTGTTATAAACAGAGTGACAAAAAGAAAGGTCTTAATTTTAAAAAAGAAAAACATTTGTAGATATACTAATATTGTATTTGTAATGTCAAATCAAAAGGTGGTTTTGACTTTAAATAATTTTCACTTTTATCTAGATAAGAAATTAGCTACCGTTTTCTTAAGGTTCTCAACCACCCTTAGCATTGAAGTACACAGCTCTGTACTATATTAAATTGTTTTATTTCCTCTAAGAAATTAAATCCACAACCAAAATAGCATCTTAAATATCTACATTCATAAATAATGATTTTTTTTAAAAATGAAACAGTCAATTAGAAATTCTTGTCCCCCAACCAAAAAAAAAAAAGAAAAAAATTTCCAAAAATTGAATATAAAAGTTACACACCTCTCTGGGAGACCAATATGCTCATACATTCCAGCTTATCCAGATGGACAGGTAAAACAGAGACTGCAAATTTGGATGCATACAACTTAAACATATGGCAGAAATGAGAAGAACCTTGTAGTGGTTATTAGATGGAGACCTTACCTCTTGTAAGAGGTTTGCTTTTGCTGCTGCACTAATGTTTTGTGAAGAAAATAAAACATAAGGACTATGGGATGACTATTACCAGTTCAATAGCTGTCATATTACTTATCTGTCACACACACAGAGCAAGGACATCCTTGCAGCTCCAGAAGACAAGAGGTGTGCAGAGCTTCCACTTCTGTTTCACAAGTTATTTCTGAGAAGAAAGAATAAAAAAAAGCCTAGTCAGGAAAAATATATTCCTTATTATGAAAACCAAATGTAAACATTTGACTACAAAAGGTTTATTTGGCCAGAATGCTGTTCATGCTGATTCTGGTCACCCTTTTCAGGGTGGTGCTGAGGTCATCTTACTGGAGAAACTCTCAGGCTAGTGCCAGTTTAGGCTTGCTGATTGGTACAATCATCCACTATCTACTGTCCTTATTAATCACCTTTGTTTTTTTTTTTGAGTTGCTCATTGCTTTTTTTCTTTGGTGGATGAAGCACATAGCAAAAATTTTAGACAGATGAAAGAGATGTGCAGAATAATAGATAGTGATGGGAAAAAAAAAAAAAAAAAAGAGCTTATTGTACTGAGAATCCAACCAGGAAAGAGAAAAAAAGAAACTACAGACTTTTGGTTCTAAATCTGTATCTTTCAGAGGTAAGGAACTAAGTAAATTCTTAACTTACAGTCTTGGAATTGTCCAGTTCTTTTGAATATTTGCTAAAGTTCTCTTTTTACTCCTTCCTTATGCTCTCATTATTCATCTCAATATTATACTCACATTATTCAGTCTCAGTGAGTTGTTTTACACCCCTCCTAATCCCCTTAAACTCTTTCAGATTGATATGGATTGCACATATATGAATGACTTTTGTATGCCAGACCTTGTCTGTTTTTTTCATAGAACTGCAATAAATTGCTTTGAAGAAAAGAGTAGGCACTGAAGTGATGATTCTCTTGGCTTCAGCTCTATACAGCATCTGCGTTAACCCACTGTGAGATGTGTTTAGTTCTGCTAGGTGGAGTATAGAGCATATCTCCTGCCTCAGAAGACGTGCTGAAAGCATGTATAATTTGTATTTCTCTATGCTTCACTTTAGAGCATAAGTTATGCTTTTGTTATTCTATGATGTTATTTCCTCTTCAAGAAGATTTAAAAAAAAAAAGAAAAAAACATTCCCTGTAGTGTATTTCTTGGCTGTGAAACTCTGCTGAAAAACTCTGTGTGTACCTATGCACCAACGCATTTTATATAGCTGTACTCATTATTCTTGGAAATAAGGTAGAAGTTTCCATATTTGAGGGGTATAATTTACTACCCTTTTTATAACGGGTGAGAAGTTACCCTGTGTTTGTTTACTGTATTCTTAATGCTTTAAGGTAGGTTGTGAGAAATCTGGAGTTGATAAAAGCCTTGGAGATCCATGTTTTATCTAAAATCATCACTAGAGGAAAAATAATATCATACACCAAACAGACAGTAAACCAATTGTGTCTAGGGTCTTATTCACAACTCAGTGGATCAGACAGCTCTTCTGAAATGGGTAGAACAAGGATTTATATTAGCTGAGAATCTGGCTTCTGTTTCCCTGATTTCATTTACTTTGTATTTTGAGAGTGCTTTTTTTTCTGTTTATATACAGAATGCTTTCATGCATAAGAATGGAAGTGAATCTGAGGTTTTTATATATATAAAAAAATCTATATTAAATATATATT
>NW_008629055.1:0-2906 GCF_000691845.1 Merops nubicus
CGCTTTCCCCTTATCCAGTAGACATGTCACCTGATCGTAGAAGGAGATCAGGTTAGTTAAGCAGGACTTGCCTTTCATGAACCCATGTTGGCTGGACCTGATCCCCCTGCTGTCTTGCACTTGCCATGTAATCACCCACAAGATGACCTGCTCCATAACCTTCTCTGACACCGAGGTCAGGCTGACAGGCCTGGAGTTCCCTAGATCCTCCTTCCTGCCCTTCTTGTAGATGGGTGTCACATGGGCAAGTCTCCAGTCCTCTGGGACCTCCCCCGTTAACCAGGGCTGCTGGTAAATGATGGAGAGAGGCTTGGCAAGTTCCTCTGCCAGCTCCCTCAGCACTCTCGGGTGGATCTCATCCAGCCCCATAGACTTGTGGCTGTCCAATTGGCTTAGCAGATCCTTCAGTACTATTTCCTGCATTATGAGGGGATTATTCTGATCTCCAACCCTCTTCCACATCAGGGGACTGAATACCATGAGGATAATTGGACCAACTGTTAAAGACTGAGGCAAAGAAGGCTTTCAGTAACTCAGCCTTGCATGCAGCATGGACAAAAAAAATGTGGATCTGGAGGCCATTGTGCAGCAAGACAACTATGGCATAGCTGCTATCACAGAAACCTGGTGGGATGACTCGCACAACTGGAGTGCTGCAGTCAATGGCTACCAACTTTTCCAGAGGGGCAGGCGAGGAAGAAGAGGGTGGGGTGATTCCATATTAAGGAGATGTATGAATGCCTACTAATTAATGAAAGTGATGACAGGGTTGAGTCCCTATGGGTAAGAATCAGGGGGAAGGCCAACAAGGCTGATATCGTGGTGGTAGTCTGTTATAGACCACCCAACCAGGATAAAGAGGTAGATGAAATTTTCTATAAGTAGTTGGGAGAGGTTGCACAATCGTTGCCCCTTGTTCTCATGGGAGACTTCAACTTCCCAGATGTCTGCTGGAAATGCAACACAGCAGAGAAAACAGTCCTGGAGGTTCCTGGAGTGCATGGAGGATAACTTCCTGATGTAGATGGTGAGGGAGCCAAATAGGGCAAATGCCCTTCTGGGCTTGCTGCTCGTGAACAGAGAGGGACTTGTGGGGGAAGTATCAGTTGGAGTCTGTCTAGGACATAGTGATCACGAAATGACAGAGTTTTCAGTTCTTGGGAAAGTAAGGAAGGGGGTCAGTAAAACTGCCACCTTGGACTTCCAGAGGGCACTTTGGCCTGTTCAGGAAACTGATTGGCAAAGTCCCTTGGGAGGCAGTCCTGAAGGGCAAAGGAGTCCAGGAAGGCTGGACATTCTTCAGGAAAGAAGCCTTAAAGGTGCAGGAGCAGGCTGTCCCCAATGTCCTGAAAGATGAGCCATCAGGGAAGAAGACCAGCCTAGCTGAACAGAGAGCTTTGGCTGGAACTCAGGAACAAAAGGAGAGTTTATGGCCTTTGGAAGAGGGGGCAGGCCTCTCAGGAGGATTACAAAGGTGTAGTGAGGTTATGCAGGGAGAAAATTAGGAGAGCCAAAGGCCAACTAGAACTCAAACTGGCTACTGCTGTCAAAGACAATAAAAAAAAAAAATCTTTCTACATTAAGAACAAAAGGAGGACTAGGGAGAACCTCCATCCTTTACTGAATTCATGGGAAAACAGTGACAAAGGCTGAAGTACCTTCTTTGCCTCAGTCTTTAGTGGTAGAATTAGTTGTTCTCTGGACACTAAGCCCCTGGAGATGGAGGACAGGGAGGTGGGGCAGAGTGGGACCTTCATAATCCATGAGGAAATGGTCAGTGACCTGCTACACCACTTAAACATTCACAAGTCTATGAGGCCAGATGAGTTCCACCCAAGAGTACTGAAGGAGTTGGCAGATGTACTTGCCAAGCCTCTTTCTATCGTTTACCAGCAGTCCTGGCTAACTGAGGAGGTCCCAGTGGACTGGAGGGTAGCAAATGTGACACCCATCTACAAGAAAGACTGAAAGGAGGATCCAGGGAACTATAGACCTGTCAGTCTGACCTTGGTGCCAGGAAAGGTCATGGAGCAGATCATCTTGAGTGCCATTACGCACCATACACAGGACATTCAGGTGAAGAGGCCCAGTCAGTATGGGTTTATGAAAGGCAGGTCCTGCCTGATAAACCTGATCTCCTCCTATGACAAGATAACCTTCCTGGTGGATGAGGGAAAGGATGTGGATGTTGTTTACCTGAACTTCCATAAGGCCTTTGACACTATTTCTCATAGTATTCTCCTGAAAAAAAATGGCTGCTCGTGGCTTGTCTGGGCATACACTCTGCTGGGTAAAACACTGGCTGGACGGCCAGGCCCAGAGAGTGGTGGTGAATGGAATTGAATCCAGTTGGCAGCTGGTCACAATTGGTGTTCCTCATAGCTCAGTATTGAGACCACTTCTGTTTAACATCTTCATCAGTGATCTTGATGAGGAGACATAGTGTACCCTCAGTAAGTTTGCAGATGACACCAAATTGTGTGGCAGTGTTGATCTGATTGAGGGTAGGGAGGCTCTACAGAGGGACCTGGACAGGTTGGATCAATGGGCTTTGGTCAACTGTATGAGCTTCAACAAGGCCAAGTGTCAGGTCCTGCACTTGGGCCACAACAACCCCAGGCAACGCTACAGGACTGGGAAGCAGTGGCTGGAAAGCTGCTCGGAGGAAAGGGACCTGGGGGTGCTAATCAACAAGCAGATGGATATGAACCAGCAGTGTGCCCAGGTGGCCAAGAAGACCAAGGCATCCTGGCTTGTATTAGAAATAGTGTGGCCAGCAGGAGCAGGGAGGTGATTGTTCCTCTGTACTCAGCATTGGTGAGGCCACAACTCGAGTACTGTGTTCAGTTTTGGGCACCTCAGTACAAGAAACACATAGGGGTGCTGGAGCAGGTCCAAAAAAGAGC
>NW_008629056.1:0-3510 GCF_000691845.1 Merops nubicus
CGTGCCCGAAGGCCTCCTGATGCCCCTGCCCCGGGCGATGACGTTCATCCAGGCCGCAGCCATCCCCGAGGCCTGGTTAACAGCCTTTCAGCTGCTGCATTTTGTAGGTGAGAGGCGTGCTGGTGACTGTCCCGCCTTCCTGTTAGGAAATCCTCTGTCCCTGGCCTTCAGCTGAACGCTGCTTGTCTTGGAGGAACCTCTTCTCTGTCGCCTCCTTCACCTAGGTCAGAATCTGGTATGCCAGACCCAAATCCTGAAATCTTCACCACATCACCCCAGTCACAACTTATCATAGAATCATAGGATCATAGAATCATAGAATCATAGGGGTTGGAAGGGACCTCGAAAGATCATCCAGTCCAACCCCCCTGCCAGAGCAGGGTCACCTAGAGTACATCACACAGGAAGGCGTCCAGGCGGGTTTTGAATGCCTCCAGTGAAGGAGACTCCACAACCTCTCTGGGCAGCCTGTTCCAGTGCTCCGGCACCCTCACAGGAAAAAACTTACTCTCCTGATTGCATATTTACTTGAAGGATATGGGAAGATGGTTGGTTTTCATTTTCATCTGTATTTCTCAGCTTGAAAGGCAATTTCCATTAAGCCTAAACCCTGAAATAACTTACACGTTCTCCACGCAACTTAAAACACATCCTGCTTCTGAAGGTTTGACTTTGCTGCCAGCATGACTGTTACCCTGAACTTTCTCACCAGTTGCCTGTGGATCTACAGTAGACACTTCTCACACCTTGCTTCACAGAGACATTAATTGTAGGTAAAATCTTCTCTGAGCTGATTGAAAACAGACATAAGTTCACATTCTTCATTTTGAAAATGTGCTGCCAAGTAACAGTAACACTTGCCACTTGCCAGGGTTTGCTGACAAATATCCTATTACCCTGAACTTTCTCACCAGTTGCCTGTGGATCTACAGTCACAGAAGGACACTTCTCACACCTTGTTTCACAGAGACATTAATTGTAGGTAAAATCTTCTCTGAGCTGATTGAAAACAGACATAAGTTCACATTCTTCATTTTGAAAATGTGCTGCCAAGTAACAGTAACACTTGCCAGGGTTTATCCTCAGCTGACAAATATCCTTCTACCCTCTTCAGCAGTAGCACCTAAAAGCTCCACTAAAGAGTAGAAGTTACAAACTTTCTTCACTACAAGAAAATTATTCACTTTGAGCAGTGTTGCTTCCTGGGGGAATAAGGACCACGTCTCCAGGACTATTCAGGGCCTCACCTCCCATAGCAATCAGGGGAACACAAATAAATGTGTTAGGGCACCTGGTAGGTGGTAAAATGATAGGCAGAACTGGTCCTTAATGTTACCCAGAGTTTCTGGTACTTCTCCATTGTTGAGTGCCTGATTTCTCAGGGTTCACATCCTCTGGGTGTGTTTTCTGGTGGTGGCAGTGGTCCCAGTATAAAAAGGCTGACTGCACTCACCTAAGCAGCTTGGTGATGGATGCCCAGAACTGGACAGGGCTGAGCTAAAGTCACTCCCCTGCAGTGATGGGAGTCCTGTTGGTACACTGCAAACTGTGTTAGTTCTGCATTTGTTTCTTTTATGAAAGATACAAAGATGTCAACAAAGCCCACTCAGGGACACAACTGTCAGCTTCCCCTTTGGTATTTCCCACCCTGATGATGTTCTAAGCCAAAGGTGATGCCGGAAGGGTAACCGGGTGTCCTTGCACCCTCCTGCAGGTAAAATACAGAAGGGTGAGAGGGTGTTGATCCACGCTGGAGCCAGTGGGGTTGGGATTGCAGCCATCCAGCTGGCGAGGCTGGCACAAGCTGTGCCCATCGTGACAGCAGGATCTGAAGAGAAGCTGAAAGCCACCGCAAACGCCGGAGCAGCGGCGGGCTTCAACTACAAGAATGAAGATTTCAGTGAGAAGGTCTTGGCGTTCACCCAAGGTAAGAACCCCTCCGTGAAGGACACTGTAACAGCTGGGGAGAGTGTGTGCCTCCTGATTCCTCATCTCAGCAGAAAGAGCTAAATAAGAATCGCAGGACTGATGCTGTGCCTATAAAGGACAAGGTTTTAATTTAGTCTGAAATTATCCAACCTCTAATGCAGCCTGACGACATCACTGAAATCTTTTGTTTCTACTTGAGGTTCCGGTGTAGATGTTATTTTAGATTGTGTTGGTGGCTCATACTGGGAGAAGAATCTCAGCTGTCTGAGTACTGATGGGAGGTGGATTATCTACGGATTGCTGAGTGGAGGTGAAGTACACGGAGATCTCCTGGCAAGGCTGCTTTCCAAACGAGCGAGCATCCACACGAGTCTGTTACGCTCACGAGACAAGGAGGCAAGTGATGGGTATCAACAGTGGGCACACTTTGGTCATAAAACGGATCACAGTTTTGATACCACTGCTAATGCAGAATCTAACACAACATTACCAAAAATAAGCACCGCCTTGAACTGTTACTACGTGCTTTGGAAAGTATTAAAAAATTAAGTAGTAATTTGCCCTTTCTACAAGTGATACAAACAATAAGAGGAAACAGCTTCAAGTTGCACCAGGGGAGGTTTAGGTTGGATATTAGGAAAACTTTCTTCACTGAAAGGATTGTCAAGCCCTGGAACAGGCTGTCCAGGGAAGTGATGGAGTCACCATCTCTGGAGGGATTTAAAAGATGAGGTGTGGGTGAGGTGCTTGGGGACATGGTTTAGCAGTGGATTTGGTAATGTTAGGTTAATGGTTGGACTTGATGATCTTAAAGGTCTTTTCCAACCTAAATGATTCTATGGTTCTGTCCATGGTGCAATACATAATATTCTCAAGAATGTCATCAGCTTGAGTTTAATTGGTTCTGCACTGAGCTTATACCACTTGTTGGGAGAATTTCATTCAATTAAATAAGAATTAATCTAAAAGTTTTCTTCTTGTTTGTTTGTGTTTTACACCTGTCAGGTGTTTACATATCTATCTCACTCTGTGAATGTCAGAAAGAGCCTCCCTGGAACTGTGCACATTTTGTGTGCTGTGCTTTGAGATACCTCTGTGAACGAAATGATTTGCAATAATCTCCAAGATGTTTTCTTTTTAAATCCAGTACAAGGAACGCCTGGTGAAAGCCTTCACAGAAGACGTCCTGCCATATTTTTCTGGAGGAGCCTCCCCTCACCTCCAACCAGTTGTTGACAGTGTTTACCCTCTGCATAAGATTGCAGAGGCTCACAGGATGATGGAAGAAAACAAGAACATTGGCAAAATCGTCATCGAAATGCCTGCTTCATCTTAAAGGAAGGATGGCTGCCCTGCTCATTGCTGGGACAGAATCATTAGGGGTGTTTGACAAGCAGAGGAGCTGCCCCTTCTGGTTCCAAATCCAGAAAGATTTGTTGTGGGAGGATGCCAAAAAGGAAGGGTAAGGCAAACCCTTACAGGACATGCTTAATAAAAAGGTTTGCATTGCAGCTAGGGCGTTGTGTCGTGAGTAAGTCACAACCTGGCAGTGGGACAGGCCTGGAGAAGAGTGGCTGGAAA
>NW_008629057.1:0-23281 GCF_000691845.1 Merops nubicus
GTCTCTCAGGGGTCACCTGCCTGGGATGTAGCATCGTAGATGACTTCTGTTTTCTTTGCGTTCATTTTGAAGCTGGCAATGCTTGAAGCAAACCAGTGCTTCTTGAAATTGATGGTGCCCCAGATGCTTGGGACATTCCTGAAGCCAGTGCCCAGCTCCCAGCATTGCTACCTCTATAGCATGGTGGAAATAGAGCAAAAGACTGGGATGCACCTGAGGAGGCTGAGCTGTGAAGGAGTTGAACATGAAGGAATCTGCAAGGACCCCTTGACTTCAGTGACTCAGTGTTTCTCTGTCTGGATGCAATGCCCATCCTTCATGTGTCCTGTTAATTGTTCTCCACCTTGGCCCCCAAGATTTGAAGGTGTCTCACTATGGCTTAATGTTGTTTATTCTTGGGCTGTTGTGGCCAAAAGGGAGGGCAATGAAACTTATCCTTAATACTCATATGGGAGGAATTCACGATTTAAGCTCTAGGCAACTTCTGAAGAGGTTTGTTTTCTTGGGCAAGATGACCATTCTGCTCATTGTCTTTGGCTACACATTTGGCTTTCCAAGAGTGCTGAGGGAGCTGGCAGATAAGCTTGCCAAGCCACTCTCCATCATTGATCAGCAATTCCCAGATGACTGGAGACTTGCCAATGTGACACCCATCTACAAGAGGGGCAGGAAAGAGGACTTTCCTCGGTGCCCTACAGGCCTGTCAGCCTGACCTCGGTACCAGGGAGTATTATAGAATAGTTCATCCTGAGTGCACTCACACAGTGGGACAACCAGAGGAACAGGCTCAACCAGCATGGTTTCATAAAAGGCAGGACCTGCTTGACCTGACTTTTATGACCAACATGATCTCCTTTTGTGACCGGGTGACCTGCCTAGTGGATGAGGGAAAGGCTGTGGAAGTTGTCTATCTGCACTTCAGTAAGGCCTTTGACACCATTTCCCACAGCAATCTGCTGGAGAAGCTGGCAGCTTACAGCATAGACAGGTGGACTCTTCACTGGGTTGAAAACTGGCTGGATGGCCGAGCCCAGGGAGTTGTGGTGAACGGAGTGAAATCGAGTTGGCAACCAGTCACAAGTTGTGCCCCTCAGGGCTCAGTTTTGGGGCTACCCTTGTTTAACATCTTTATCAATGATCTTTACTCTTTTAACATCTTTATCAATGATGGATGAAGGGATCAAGTGCACCATCAGTAAGTTTGCAGATGGCACCAACCTGAGTGGGAGTGTTGTGAGTGGATCGTTAGGCCGAGGTCAACTCTATGAGGTTTAGCAAGGCCAAGTGCTGGGTTCTGCACTTCGGTCACAACTCCAGGCAATGCTACAGGCTTGGGGAGGAGTGGCTGGAAAGCTGCCTGACAGAAAAGGACCTGGGGGTGCTGGTGGACAGCAAGAGGCTGAATATGAGCCAGCAGTGTGCCTAGGTGGCCAAGAAGGCCAATGACATCCTGGCCTGGATCAGAAATAGTGTGGCCAGCTTGAATAGGGAAGTGATTGTGTCTCTGTACTCGGCATTGGTGAGGCCACAGCTTGAGTACTAGGTTCAGTTTGGGGTACCACAGGATAAGAAGGACATTGAAGTGCTGGACCAGGTCCAGAGAAGGGCAGTGAAGCTGGTGAAGGGTCTGGGGAACGTATCTTATGAGGAGCAGCTGAGGGAACTTGGATTATTTAGCCTGGAGAAGAGGAGGCTGAGGGGAGACCTTATTGCTCTCTACAGTTACCTAAAAGGAGGTTGTAGTGGGGCTGCTATCTTTTCTCCCAGGTAACTACTGATAGCACGAGAGGAGATGGGCTTAGAGTTATGGCAGGGGAGGTTTAAATTGGTCATTAGAAAAGTTTTCTTCACAAAAACGGTTATTAAGCATTGGAACAGGCTGCCCAGGGAAGTGGTGGAGTCACCATCCCTGAAGGCATTCAAAAAACATGTGGACATGGTACTTCAGGACATGGTAGTGTTGGGTTGATAGTTGGACTTGTTGATCTTGGAAGTCTTTTCCAACCTTTATGATTCTATTACAGTTTTCCTCAGCCTGAATTACACCAAATTCCTTTCCTCACTCGTATATTCTGAGAAGACCTAGTCAGCAAGAGAATGATGCTAAAAAGATGTAAAGTGTGATAAAGCATCTTAAGCTCTCTTTGAATCTGTTCCCACAGTCCTTTTAGCAAGACAGTCTTCTGTGCTGAGGTGCACTGTGGTTATCTGTCAATGGAGCCACCTCCAGGCTTTAAAACCTCAAGCACTTGCCTGGAGTCTGGGCTAAGCTTTCCTGACAGCAACTGTTGTCTGACTGATTCCTATTACTCCTGTTATCCAGTGATGTGATCCTGACAGACTGTTCCATAGATTTGAACATCTCTAAGCTTGGGCACGTTCATGATCCACAGTTGTACTATATGGCTGGGAGCAGTTCCTGTCTCTATTCTTTCCTTGCCCTACTCTGTTTTGGAGTAGTGCAGTTAGTGTGAGTACCATCCTAAGGCTAAAGAGATTGCTTTAGCAGCAGCTGCTTTGGATAGGATGAGCATTTCTTCATGGGCATTGCATAGCTTTGTTTGGAGTTCTAACACCCACCTAAATCTGCTTGACTTCTCTGCCCATTTCTTCTCCTACATATAGTGGAGGCCTATGATAACTCTGCATTGCAAAGGGAATTAGCTTTTCTCAAGCCTCACTATGACACCTTGCCAGGACCAGTGTCTCTAGGAACAGGACTGTGGCATGAATCTCTTTACATCCTGAGGGTGCTCACTTTACTTCTGGGGTGCAGACTGGAACTAGAGTGATGTAGTGTCCTGTGGTCTCTCGTGCAGCTCTGACCTGTAGAACTATGGGGTTAATGGGGTGGCCAAGGGCTTTCTCATACTAACATCTACTCTGCATATGGACTTGGTAATGCACCTCTGTTCTGCTCACTTGTTTTTTTGGGGAGGGGACACTATTTTCTGCTAGTATTTGTAGTAGGTGCAAAGGAACACACAGGAAAAGTCACAGTTTTTGTTGAACGCTCACCCAGGCAACCTTCAGCTGAATGAACCAGAATTTGAAAACAACCCCCTTCTTTTCTCGCATCCCAATTTGCAGTTAGAGGTAAGTAATTGCCCTCACATGAACCTTGGTGCCCTTGACAGCTAGTACTAGTGCTCACTCATACTTTCAGTATTAGACAGCAAGATTGTGCAGAGAGCACCATTGGTGCCAAGGGAATCTTAAACTGGAAACACTGGCCTGTGTAGCAAGTTATTCCTTTGCCCCAAGTGGGCATCAAGAGAGGCTTCAAAGTACTGCTTAGATGCTGGTAGGGAGGCAGCTGCTGTTTGGAGTATTTCCATGTGGGAGAGAGAAAGTAAAGAAAAAGAAAGAATGGATGTTTACAAGCTTATATTGCGCATGAAACATCCCATGTGATCATCTTCATGAGCAGCCTTGGGCCAAATTTATCATTTGTGCAGCTCACTGACATCAGTGGCATTACTCGTACATCAAGGACATACATATCATTGTAGGTCTTATTTTAGCTTTTCTCAGGAGGGCTAGACTTAGAGCTGACTGCTACGAAAGAAGGCTGAAAGATTCGAGGGAAGAAAGGTTTAGCAACCGAAAGGAAGATGTTTTCTGTGTGGGGAGTAGCTGGGAGCCAGGAGACCTGAATGGTGAGTATCTTCTTTGATCAAAGTGAAGTGTTTTGCCATGTATCCTGCTGAGAGATGGAGCCCCAGAAGGATGGTGGCTAGAGTTACTCGTGTAAAGTGTGAACAGATAAAGGAGGGCTAAGGACAAAGAGGGGTGGAAAGAGGAGAAGCTGTGCCCGAGGTCCTGGTCCAAGAGAATTTGATGTAAATTTCAGTCATCCTGTGGACACACAGATGCAGCACTGTATGGAGAGAAGCCTTTTTTCTCCACCTGTGTATGTTTTTCTTCAGTCTTGGGGTTTGTTTTGGGTTTTTTTTTTGTGCCTTGTCATTGTTTTGCTATTAGCTCTACTCATATCTCTGAGCTATGGTGTGGTCAAGCCGACAAATCTCAGGTCCCATTACAATTGCTGTCTACCAAGCATACAGGTCATTAAAATATGCAAATCCACAAGTTGACACTTGTGATTCAGCAGAGAACATGTATTATTTGAATGACGTGTTGGCAGAAGCTCATTGCTGCTACTTTCTTCCTTTCTGGGAGTCAGATTTACAAACTTATGAATCTCTAAAATAAAATATAATTAAAATTAGGTGGCATAGGAGAGAAGGAGGTGATGAGCACATGTGCTCTTCCTTTGTGCTAGCATGTACAGAAGACAATGCTGGCAGCACAGGGGTTACTGGATGTGTGTGCTTGTTTCCTCACAATTGAAGGTGGGGTATGAGATTGCTGAAAAAGTAAAATTGCTTCATCTGAGCTCAACGGATGCCTTATATGACATGCTTAAGGGCATGGGGGCTGATTTCAGTTTTAGAGGGTCAGTTGGTCACATCCTGTCAAACGAGATCTTTTCATTTAATCACAATCAGGCTCAGTGTGGTTTTGGGAGGAGAACCCCTCTGAGATTTTTCCTCTGCTTCCTTGATGTTCTAAAATTGGTGTCTGGTGCAGATGCCCAAGAAAATAAACACTTTCATAAGCAGGAGGGCAGCCCTGGGGGAGAAGTGTACCCTGTGTGGATAGAGAAAGTGAGCTGCCTGCAGGGCTATTGTTTATGTCCTTGCAAGTGAAGAAACTGAGAAGCATGGATCCAATTGTGGTGGCTGTGTGCCTGGTGCAGGTGTGGTGAGGGAATTGGAAGGAGCATTTTCTGTAAAGGGAGAAAATGGAAAAGAATTTGATCGGTTTAGGGGTAGGTGATAGGGATGCAGTGAGTGGAAGCTGCTGAAGAGGGAAAGTCAGTGCAGAGCTTGAAAAGAAGAAAATGCAGAGAGGATATTCTGCTAGGAAGAGAAATTGTACACACCTTCCACAGTGTTTTGCATCTCATGTTCCAATGGCACCCACAAGACTTACTCTCCATCTCAGCTCCTTCATCTTGTCCTGATTTCTGCTGTCACCTCTTGACTTGAAGGTTTGTCATGTCCTTTGTGTAAACATCTCACGGCTATGGGCTTAGTCCCATGATTTCAGGAGGGATGTGGGAAGTGGAAAGTGGGAACAGAAGAAATTATGATGGAGCAGAGTTGCCTGGGATCCTTCTGACCTTTTCCTAAAGTGCATCGTAGTGATTTTGAGTGTGGGGTATCGCTGGGGAAGGTGAGGCAGCCTAGTGGTTTGAGAGGCATGTGGCAGGCTGACAGTTTGCTTGAGGATCACACGGGATCTGCAAACCAGCAGAAGCTTTCTGTTCTCTGAAGGTTGTGTGGTGAGCGAGAGAATTTTGGCTTCTCCTGTCTGTTCCCTTTAGATATTGTTTGTTAACTGCCCTCAATTCAGCAGTTGTCATCAGCCAAGCGTGTGGGAGCTTCCCCTCTTCTGTGGCGCCTGGAGCATCATCTGCTCTGTAGGCTGTACGTGCAGAGCAAGGTTCTCTAACGACTGTTGCGGCCTTCCTTACCTTCCTTCCAGATCTAGATGAACCTGTTCTCACTGTTCACCAGACCATCAGCGATGTACGTGGCAGCTTCTACCAGGAGAAGACTGTCTTCCTCCGCTGCACTGTCAACTCCAACCCACCAGCTCGCTTCATCTGGAAACGGGGAGCTGAGACACTTTCCCACAGTCAGGACAACGGTGTGGACATCTATGAACCCCTCTACACACAGGTGAAAAACCAAACTTCCACCAGCTTGTGCTGAGCATCTTGCTGATGCAGGACATTCTCTAGTGGATGGCGTTTTTTTTCCCTATGTGGA
The DNA here is from genome assembly GCF_000691845.1 of Merops nubicus. Taxonomy (NCBI): domain Eukaryota; kingdom Metazoa; phylum Chordata; class Aves; order Coraciiformes; family Meropidae; genus Merops; species Merops nubicus. The sequence goes on from NW_008629057.1 coordinate 5,841, forward strand.
TTATGATGCTGGGTAGAGGGTAGCGGCCACTGCAAGGAGTACTGTCTCCAGGAGTGCTGATGGAGCTACTTCTGTATGCAGATTCCCCAGGGACAAGAGGAGCAGAGCAGCAGGAGAGAGTGTGACAGCCTGGAAGTCTGTTCCCCTTTTTGACACTGTCCCTGCAAGCAGTTCACAGCTGCCCTAAAGAGGTTACATTGACTGTTGGGTGGCTGAGACTAAAACCAAGCAAGATTTAGTCTCCTCTATCTCTCACTACTAATTTTTCTTTCTTAATTGAGTGCCCAAGCTCCATAAATTAGGGGAATTGCTTCCTGTTTAGCAATGTGAGTGAGTGAATGGCAGGAATTGATGTGGGATCCATGAAGCAAATGATGAAGAGCTTTTTCTAATGGCTGTAAGTAGCAGCAGCAGCCCAACTGCCTGGGCACTTTCTGAGTGTCATCCTGTGACGAAGTATCCACATCCTTTCCGCTTCTCATGCTTGCCTGTGCTGGACTCGCCCCTCTGAGCACTGCTTTCTTCACAGTGATTAGCCTGCCCACACAATGGGAGATGGAAGGGAATTTTTCTTTTGCCAGGGCACTCTGGGCATGTTATCCTAAGCTGAGCTCTGGCTCTGAATGTCCTTCAGATGCTACCCAGCCCCGGCACTTCCAGCAAGGCCAGTTGGCAGCATGAGGCAGTGATGGGTGGGAAGGGAAGGCTGGAGGGGCCACTCCCCAGGGCCCTTGTTTCACTCCATGCACCTCCTCACACTCCCAAAGCTGGCCCTGGGTGCATTCTGGCCAAGTTTGATTTCTGAGAGATGCTCCAGGCAGCATTTCAGTTAATGTAGTCATGTTCATATTTTATAGAAACATGCCATCTCTGTAGGTCATGGAAATGGGCAGCCAAATGGAAACATTGAGGGGGATGAGAAGGGAGATGAGAGCTGCAGGTTAGCAGCAGATTTGCAGAAGTGCTGTAGGTCAGTGCTGCTGGAGGGCCCTGAAGAGAGCTTTGTCTAGTTCTGTACTATGTGGCATCCAGCCAGGACATCCCTGGCCTTAGAGGAAGCCACCATGGGCTCTTTCAGCTTTCACTGAGCTCAGTGTAAATAACAGGAGACATTGCTTAATGAGAGGATGTCTTAGGACTTGTGATATTTTCTTCAGCTGAATAAGGCATCTGGCAGAATTTCACCACGTTGCAGTGTTATTGTGTAAATGACACAGCATCCCGCAGCTCCTGTCAGGCAATGTTCCCACCATGATAGGTTCCCAGCTCTGAGAGAGGGTGTTAGGACTGCTGGGCTCCTCTCCTCAGCACCAGCAAGAACCTGTGAGTTTGGGTTGGTAAGAGCTGAAGTTAACAAAAACACACCTCTGCAACACCAAGGAGAAGGAGGAGTCTTGCTGGAGTGCAAATGTACTGCATTTAACAAAGCACCCTTGGCAGGGGTTCGTGATATTGTCTTGGAGATGAACTGGTATCAGTATCAGGTTTGGGTACGCTTTTACATGAAAAAGGAAGTGAAGCTGCTTAAGCTTTTTAAAACTTATTTACACGGAAGGTTTATACACATTTACCCAACATTTACTAGTCAATGAACACAATACTTATGACCCTGTAAGGAAGTAGTTGATATGCACATTGTAAATGCCATCATTTGTGTGGCATAGCAACAAATCTCTAAGGACGGGACTTTCATAGGGTTATTGGTCTCTTAGGTATTTATCTTTCTAATTTACTCAGTTCAGATCCTTGTTCTCTGCATATTAGCATGCCTGAGCTCATTGTCCAGTCCCTTGAGGTTGTCCTCAAGAGGATTTGTCGTGCTGACACCTTCTCACATTTGCAGGCAATTACGGAATGTTTTCTCCAGAAGAGATTTAGACAAATGCAAGGAGAGCAACAGTGGCAAGCTGTCATGGGAAGATATACGAGTCACAGGGTGTACAAACCACGAGATGTATCTCGGAGCCTTCCACGTTCCATAAATAAAAATCTACAGAATGCATCTGTTGTTAATTTAACAACTTGATTCTGTTTCTATAACAAGCCTGTAACTAATGAAGTGCCGGGGAGTGATTTTGTTTGTTACTGTAGTATGAGAAAAGGCTATTAGAGTCCATGCAGTCACTCTGGATCTACAACAGCATAAATGAGATTACAATCTAGAAAAGAGAGGTCAGAAAGCTTTGGGGGCTTCTTTGAGTATTTCTCTGAATTATCATTTTTCCTCCTGTATTGCAATTTTTTACTGCGTAACTATTGAATCTGTCATATTTAGGCCAGCATTAATGTCTGAATCTGCTCTGATTTACTTTGGTTTTGTAGTGTTGAGATCCTAATGACATCCTTTGGGTTCCTACCGACATGTCAGTGTGAGATCTCAGGGTCTTTTCTGGGCTGTTTAAGGTTTTTCAAGTTCCACAAGATGATTCTGACGGCAGTTGTTGAGAAATTATGCCTAGACCTGTTTGGCAGTGTTTTCAGGTTAAACATCAGTTGTTTGCTGGGTGTATTGAGAAATCCTGGAAGTGCAAACATTTTACGTCTCCTTTATATATAGCTAGAGATGCCTGGAGTCTGCACAGAGTTTTAGACGGGAGCTGCTGATAATGTGTAACTTTTGGGACAGATTATGGACTTGCAATGATGAACAATGCTTTATACACCTGTGTCTATTTTTTACTCCCTCTTTCTCCCCAACACCCAGGGTGAAACCAAAGTCCTGAAGCTGAAGAACCTCCGGCCCCAGGATTACGCCAGCTACACGTGCCAGGTGTCCGTCCGCAACGTCTGCAGCATCCCTGACAAATCCATCACCTTCCAGCTCACAAACACCACAGGTAAGACGGAATGCAGAGATCCCCACATCCCTCTGACCCCTTGCCTGCTCAACAGCCATTACCTCACCAGGACAGTAACACAGCACCCTGTCCAGGGCCTGCAGCACCTCATGTTCATGTAGGTGGCTGCTAGGATTGGAAATCCTTCATGCAGAAGTTTTGTGGCCAGGAGTGCTCTAATTTCTTGCAGCTCTTGCATATAGCTGGTGCCTTGGCCTGGCCTGCTGTGAGATCATTAAAACAGACTACATGTAAGTGTTGAGACACTGTGTAGTTTTTAATCCAGGCACTTTTATTTATTTATAATTCTAAGTGACTTTAAAAATAGATTTGATACAGTCTAGAGTGGGTCAGATGTTGGAGGAGTTGTTACAAATAATTCATTCGTGTGTGACTCTGGCCTGGTTTGCAGGGCTGTGCTCTCAGCACCTCCCAGCTAATGAGCTCCGCTGGTGCTGATGTTCATGGAAAGCAAATACCTCTAGTACATTCCCACTAAATAAATTTTACACTCATATGCATACTGGCAGTACTTGAGTATCCCTCCAGTTGCAAACAGAATACATTTGGTGCCTCTTGCTTGACCTGCAGTAACTGGCTGATCACTGTATATCATGTACCAAACACTTCCAAAGATGTGATTGCAACCTGTCCATTAAAAAAAAAGAAAAACAAAACAAAACCCAACCAAAAAAAAAACACAAACCAAACCCCAAAGAAACCCAAACAAAAAAACCACCATCACAACAAAACAAAACCACACCCATAAAAACACACCCACAAAGCTGCCACATGTGTTGAATCTTTGAATCTTTTCAAATAATAAGTAGATGTCAGGAAATTGCTGCCAGCCTTTGGGCATTCCATGATCAGAAAGAAAAGCATTGTAGCTGTTTGAATTATTCAGCTCTCTAATGTAACACAAAGCAGTTTGCATCCCTTGCGTCATCTTTGTGTAGTGAAAACAACTCTTTTGATGTTGCCAACTGTTGATGGGATTTTGTTGGTACTGTGTAAATTACGTTTGTTGATCTGACTTGAGTCCAAGGTGCTGAGCAAGAGATGCATCTTTTTATGTAGAAAAAAGAAAAATAATAAGCTTAAGAAAGTGAACTATAGCATGTGTCAGAAAAGAGTATTCTCTGGATAGTAAGATCTCTCACCATGTCTCAGGCAACTCACACCACTGCATTAGTTTATCCCTGGATGAGACTGTAGTCAGTGCTGTAGTATTCCCTTTAAAAACTTGTACTCATGATGAAGAAAGGTCTTCATACAGCCCTCCATACAGTCTCCATACAGCTCTTCTTCCCTGTTGTGTCTTTACCTTTGAAGAGTTAATAAATCAAGTTTCTGTTCATGTTTACTCCCTCCTGCCAGCCCGAGCACCTGGACTCTACCCTTAATTCAGTCCAGCCCCTTTACTGAGTGAATGGGAAAAATGTATGTGCAGGTTGTAACCAGATCAGAAGCCAGTGATATGGTTGGATTTACACCAATTTAAGTACTTACCTAAGCTCTGAACATGAACCACAGAGTGTGTACATCCAGTTCTTTTTTCCTGTTGTTTAGTTGTGGATGCATATTTATGCATAGTTACAATGGTGTCTAACACTAGGAGCTGAAAAGCACATTGGAAAATGTGTTCCTAGCTAATTGTATTAAAAGCTGGTGGTGAAAATGAAGCTGGCATTGTGATATGAGCAAGGTTTGTGTTAAATAACACAAGTATATTTAACGTGAAATATTATCTGGCTTGCTTGCCCTGTAGGTATTATTATGCATAGATGAGAAGATATATAAAGAAAAATCTTTTATTCTCTCCTTTTTTGCATATATCTCTTCTTTCCCTCCTACATTCATGCTTTAGAGGCCTCCATAGCCTTGGCTGTGTCCAGAATTCTGAGCAGTTTCACTCGGGATGCCTCCACCTTTGCAACTGAGGAGGGCCCAAAGGGTGCTGAGGTGCATGGAAATAGATCTCTTAAATATTTATAGACCTAAGCACTACAGACCCATGTCAGGCCAAGGGAATCTTCTCTTCCCAGTTTGTGTGCTGCTCCTCAGCTGGCTCACTTTGGCTCCTCTGGCAGTGGCCTCTGGGCAGATTGTAGTATCCAGCAAGGAGATGTGCTTCTCCCAAGCTCTGTGCCATCAGCTTGGCCCTTGCAAGACAGGATGGGTTCTTTGTTTGCTACCTCAATAGGAAGGAGGTTTCCCCTGCTCCTCCTCTGTCCTACTGCTGTTGTGTGGCTCTAGAGCAGCAGGTTGGGTCCACAGAGCCACAGAACCAGCTCAGCACCAGGCTCTCGTGACCTGCTCCAGCAGGGTCAGGCTGATGTTTTCCCTTGCCTCAATTTCTGCAGAATTAAGCAGCCCAGCAGGTTAATTCTCACCCAGTTTTACTGCAGCAAATTGGACTTCGAAGAGAATTGAAAGCGACTCTTTGTTTTTAATGGTCCCCTTACTGCTCAGCAGACTCCGCCAGCAGGTTTTCTGAGCCAAGAACAAAAAGAATTGCCACAGGTTACAAATAAATGAGATTCATCTCTTGCATAACAATGTCTTCAGACTGTTAACCTCTGTCTGCTGATGGGAGCGGGGGCCTGTGCAGGCTGCCACAGCCAGGGCTCCATGTTGGGGGACGTCATGGGAGCTTGCTGCCTGGAGCTGTGTGGGTGGCAGCTTTGCAGTATCCAGGTGTCCTTCTGGAATGGACACAGAACCTGCCCAAAGGCAGTGCTTGCACCAGCAAGTCACTCTTTTTCCATGTTGCCTTGCCCAGAACTGGGCAAGAAGAGCGTTGATCAGATATGTGCACATCAAACACTGCAAGAGCCCTAAATCTTAATCACCGCCGGCAGGACCTCTGGTTTGTGCTCCCCAGTTCTGACATCTTCTCTCTGGACATAGGCCGGTCTCAGCCTTTCTCTGGCTTTGACGAGGATGGATGGAGATTCCCAGGCAAGAAGCTGTATCTGTCAGTTTGTCTGTGCACTGTGAACCTGAAGCCAGTTCAGTGTCAGAGAGCAGGAACAGCTATTTGAGCTCCACAGTCATCTGATAGCCTGTGACAGGAATGTGTCCTGCCAACCAAACTGCATTGAGCTATTGCATTCCTGGGCTTTGTAGCATCTTGTGAAACCTCTCGGAGCTTGGAGAGGATGCACAAATCCTTCCTTTGCTGATGAGTGCACGTTAAGCCCTGCTGTTGCCTTCCAAATTCTGAGGACTCCAACCACTGGCCTCAAAATGGCCAGTGCAGGTGGAAAAGGAGCCACCTTCTTCCTTAGGCACAGCTGGACACCTCTGGTGCAAATAGCATGCACCATGGGCAGGGAGAGGACATCTGGTTCAGTGCACCAAAACAATATCCCAGCATGGCAGTAGTTGTACTGCTGAATTATGGTGCTGGTGCTGAGGAGAAAGCAGTCGTCCTCGCCTTGTTTGTATGGGCTGTAATTCAGGGATCCAGCACAAATCCAGCACAGCTCATTAACACAGGGTCCAGGGAGAGAAGAGGCAGAAATAATGATGCTATTAAATCAGGCTTCATGAATATGGAACAATGCCTTATTTTGCATTATTATGGCTGTTACTTAAAACATACTCCCCGCTGTTGTGCCGGGGACTGCTACTTTCTCAGCTTCATCTGGATGGAGCCACTGATGGTGCTGACAAGGGCTTTAAAAGGCCTTTCATGGGATGAAATAGAGAAAACAAAGGGAAGGTTTTTGGATCAGTTCCTGGAGGGGTATGTTGTGAGAAGGATGCAGAAATAAAATAAACCAAAACCAGGTACTAGAATATTCAAAGGAGAGGTTGTCTAGACATTTTTGATCAGTTGTGCATGAAAGACAATCCCTGTGACTTGGTCTATAGCCCTTAAGTCTATAGAAAAGTGTATTTGACACCTGTGGAGATGGAGGGAGTTAAGATGGTGCAGAGCTGCTGTTCATGGTCTGTTTGGTACAGGCAGGTTCTGGTCCTCTTGTGTCAGACTCTGAGCTGCAAGAGAGGCTTTGCCTCTCAGATGTCTAGATGTCTCAGATGTGTGTGAGAGATATAGAGGCATATAACAGGGTATCTGAGGTCCATTTTTAGTGGTAGACCTTCTCCAAAACTCCTTCTTGGGATGGCAGCCCTGTATGGCAGGAGTGGCGTCATCCAAACTGTCCATGAACACAAACAGCTGTTGGGCTCAAACAGGCTCCTCTGAGCCTGGTTCTTTCTCCTTCACCTCTCCATCAGCATGGGGCTCTAGTGGTCAGGCAGAAGGAGCAGACTGTGGTCTGGCATGTACTGGCATGTACCTGGTGTTCTGCCTGACCCTCCTTTGGGATTGTGAGAACTGCCCAGCAAACACTGACATTCCAGTGAGCTTCCCTGCATGCTTTGGATCAGATCTTGAGATGCTAAACTCAACCCATGGCTGCAGCCTCCTGTGCCGTGTAACAGTGAAGGTCTTGCTCTCATGCCTTTTTGGTTTTTTTTTATTTTCTCAGAGCTCAGCCCATTGTCCCCTTTCTGTCCAGGGCCTAAACAGACTAACTGTGATTCATACAGTAGTGTCGCAGCAAGGGGGATACAGGTGCTCTAGTAGGAGCTACCAGTTGAGCCTTTCCTCCAGTGCCACTTCTGCAGGGCCTGCCTGAAGTCAGGGGAGTTAAATACAGGTGGGACAACAGGCACTGTGGTGCCTGCAGAGGAGTGGGCTGGATGCAGTCAGGTGAGTAATGCAGGGCTCCAGTGGCTTCCCAACGCCCTTCTGCCTTGCTGCCGTAGTTGGTGTCAGGAATCAAGAATCCTCTAGCATCAGGTTTTCCACTGCCAAATTTTGGCTGGTTGCCACTCTCACCTGTGTAAAGCTCGTTGGGCTTTTCTTCTGACCTGAGTCCTAAGCCCTAGAGCACCAAACGCTGCTAAAGTGTCACGTGTAGCTTGTGCTCCAATCCTAAGCAGCGGTGATGGACACAAGCATCTTGTAACAAACTGATGGATCTCTCCAGCTCTCCCTGCTCAAACCAACCATCCTCAAGAACGAATCCTGGAACATATGAAGCTGTGTACAGGCAAGTGGGTGGGTCTTTTTCAAGCTCAGAAGTGTCACTCTAAAGTGTCACGTGTAGCTTGTGCTCCAATCCTAAGCAGCAGTGGTGGACACAAGCATCTTGTGTTTGTAACGAATTGATGGATCTCTCCAGCTCTCCCTGCTCAAACCAACCATCCTCAAGAACGAATCCTGGAACATATGAAGCTGTGTACAGGCAAGTGGGTGGGTCTTTTTCAAGCTCAGAAGTGTCCCTCTGTACTCTTCCAGCCCCACCTGCTCTGAAGCTGTCTGTCAATGAGACACTGGTGGTCAACCCTGGTGACAACATCACTATGCAGTGCTCTTTGACGGGTGGTGACCCACAGCCAGAGGTGGTTTGGTCTCACTCTCCTGGCCCAATGCCTCCCAATAGCCTTGTGCAAGGAGGCAACCTCACCATGTGGAGGATCCGTGTGGAGGACTCGGGCTACTACAATTGCACAGCAATCAACAACGTGGGGAACCCAGCAAAGAAGACAGTGAACGTGCTGGTGCGGTGTAAGTTGCTTTGTTTTTTCTTTTTCTCAGAGTGTGGGTTTTCTGGGCGGAGGAGCTAGACTTGTGTTTTTTCTGGCTGTCCTTCTGAAGCTGAGGGTGAGTGTGATATGTGGCAGCCATTAGTATTGTGGAGAAGTGCCTATGTAAGCTTCTCTGCTCCTAGGCCAACAGCTGTGCTACCACTGCTTGCAGCCTCATCCTGGACTGTAGCACTATCCTGGACTGGAGAATGATCCCAGACTGCCAGACGTGAGGCCCTGGGGACATTTTGTGGGAATATAACTGGGGGAGGTCTTTGGACAGGTTTTGTATGGAGATGTTGTCTTCCCGAGGAGCAAATTGCTTTTGTTCTGTCCTATACAAGACATTTTGCTGTCTCTAATTGATTTTGCACTTGTGTTTATCCTAGCAATGAAGAATGCCACGTTCCAAATCACCCCTGATGTGATCAAAGAAAGCGAGACCATCCAGTTAGGGCAGGACTTGAAGCTCTCATGCCATGTAGATGCTGTCCCCCAGGAAAAGGTTGTCTATTCCTGGTACAAGAATGGGAAGCCAGCCAGGTTCTCTGACCGGTTGCTCATCACCCGGAATGACCCCGAGCTCCCACCTGTGACCTGCAGCTTGGAGATTATTGACCTGAGATTCAGTGACTACGGCACCTACCTGTGCGTGGCCACCTTCCAGGGAGCGCCCATTCCTGACCTCAGTGTGGAGGTGAACATCTCCTCAGAGACTGGTGAGCCTCTCATGTCTCTGACTTTTTTGAAGGACCTCACGTAAGTGTCTTGAATTCCAGTGGGGAAGAGTCTTACATGCTTAGGCAAGCATTTGGCTGAGACTGGAGGCAGGTGATAGTTACAGCTCTTCTGCCAGATGTGTTATGCACCAAGAAGATCTTCCTTTATGTGTTCTCCCTATAAAAAGTCTGAAGTTCAGTCCAGTCAACGCCACAGAGACAGGTTTAGAGTATGATTGTTCAAAGAAGCCTCCAAATTGTGAAGGAAGAAAGAAGGGGTGGTCTTTCATAAAATTTCAAATGTTCCTTTGCTTAGAAAGGAGTAAAAGAGAGAGAAAGCTGCTGTTTCCTCTTTTTGGCATTACTTGTGAGGAACGTGCCTTTTTTCAGAGCTGTGGCCAGGAGATTGGTATCATCTGTCATAGCAAATTCTACAAAGACCTTTAATGTTTACTGGATTGAAATTGCAATCTGTCTTGAGCACTCTCTATAGGAGTCCAAGTGTTATAAATACCTCCCACCTTTAAGCCAGGGTCAAAGCTTCACCCTATGGTTTGGTGAGGACAGGAGTAATCCATAAGCATATCTGTCAGTCACCTTGGGGAATGAAATACAGGATCTTGGAGCTGCCTTTTTGTTTCTGGGGAGGTGGTGGGTCCAGCTCTGCTCTCCATTCCATTTGTGCCATTTTGTTGCTTTTCCAGGACATTGAGGGTACAGCACAAAGCAGCATTGGGCTAGTAATCTGATGAGGACTCCTAAGGGGAGCCAACTGCCCACAGATTTTGTCCTGAACCTTTATGGAAAATTTCTTCTGAGTCCCTGGTTGTGCTGGATCCACTGGCCAGGCTGATCCCAGTCTTGATTCTGGATGTTGCTCACTTCAGCCCCACAACAGAGAGTGCTGTGGCTGCTTTTGATACTTTTAGGAAGCCCTTCTCTCCCAACAGAAATGCTGGGGTCAGCCTGCTCCCAACGGGGATGCACCCAGCACTCAGTAGCCTGGAGATTGAGCCGTGGCCATGCCATGGACCCACTAAGCAGCAAAGGGTGGTTCCCTTCTGCTGGCAGCCCTGGAAGGTAGGGCCCTCTCTGTGCCAGCAGACAACAACCTTCTTGCACCAGCATGGAACAAAACCTATGGAATCCTCCAATCCTGGTGCAAAGCCCTCCTGACCTTGCGTGGCTGCTGCTGCCAGGAGCAATCTTTTTTGCCCAAGATCACTAGATGGCAGAGTGCAGTTGTCTTTAAGACTTCAAGGGTTAGTGCAGGGCTGGGAGGCCCTGAATGATCCCACCCAAATGCTGGTCATTGTCTGTTGGCGAAGGTGTTGGTCCAAGCACCAGCCAGTTGCTGCCTTAAAGGAGATGTCTACAGTGTCAGATTGGCTGTGCTCTGGCCTCTCCAGTAGAGGGTGAGCCCACATGATTGTGTGGATGTTGCTGACTGGAAAGGGCAGGAGGGCAGCCTGGGGTATTTTGGAGCTTATCTGGCAGCCTGGGCCAGCAGGACCATTTTGTGACCCAGGGAGTGAAAATGGCCATCCCTACCAGAGCGACCTTCCATGCAGCAGCCAAGGTTGTCCAGCGTGTGGCATCCCCACAAACAGTAACAAGTCACCTCTGCCATGTGGTCCCCACATAAAAACCCAGCAGGTTTTCCTCAGACAGCAGGATCAGAGCAGGAGGGCAGCAGCAGTGACGGTTCCATGTTTCCCCACTGAGCAAATCCTGATAACACCAAGGTGGCTGCCTCCGCTGAGCAGCTCTGAGGAGATAGCTTTAATTTAAAAAAGTCTTCAGATGCAATTTGCAGCTTTTCCCCATGGAGAAAATTGCCTCTCGCCAGGTGATTGGCTGCCAGCAGTGCCAGGCGCCGAGCATGCTCTTGTCCCTTCACGCTGTGCGGGACAGGGTGTGATGAGATTCCCCAGCCCACAGGAGATCTGCAAATTGAAAATGTGGCCTCCCTGTTGCCTAGGGAGGTCACTTCAGAGGGAGATTGGGCTGGAGCCGCCCTAAACTTGCTCATAGACCAGCTGTGGTCTGTAAAGTGTACAATTACTGTAGCACACTCTCCTTTGCTGGAGGTGAACTGAGCTGATATTGGTCAGACCAGCTTGTGGCAGCCTCCGTAGTTCTAAACTTTGATCTAGGAAACAAAGTACATGGCCCTTGCAGTTAGAGACGTGTCAATTCAAGTGTTGTCACTGTCAGCAGGAAAGGCTGAAAAAGGAGCATCAGAAAAGGATTGTGGCCGTATTTACCTCAGCTGAACTGTTAACTCTGAAGACTAATACAAATGAAATGTCAATATTACCTGGGTTTTAGCACAAACATCCCCTTTCTGGGTTCTTAGTGGAGTTGGGGAGCTGAACAACAAACCTCTTCCCACTGACACCTCTGCACCCTTTAGCTGTAGTCATTGGATTTCTTTTGAGTTTTTTTTATCCGCAAAGTTTTGTTTGTCAGTCAATAGCTGGATATTTCTGAGTGTTACTGCTGGCTTGACGGCAGTTCTGCTGGGTGAGTTCTTCCCAGTCTGGAAAGGATGCCAGAAATAATCTTTTCTGGGACCCAGCTCTCACTCAAGTGAGCCAGAGATAACCAGTGCCCTTTGAATCTCAATGTAAAGTAAGCAAAGACACTGGCTGGCATTTGCCATTGGTATTGGGATATATTGTTGGCAAAGCTGGGATCTTCCTTGGTACCCTGATGTTCCAGACCCTGTAGGATCACTTAACATGTGTGTTCCTACAGGGGTTTGCAATGTGTCAAGTGGAAACCTTTGGGGTTTGGGGCTGTTAGTGTGACTCAAACACAAGCATCTCAACAGTGTTCCTTGCTTGCTGGAAACTCCATGTAAAATGATTCCCTTCTTCTCTCCCTTTTAGTGCCACCGACCATCAGTGTCCCTAAGGGCCAGTCCACCATCACCGTCCGGGAGGGCTCCCGGGCTGAGCTGCAGTGTGAGGTTCGAGGGAAGCCCAAGCCACCCATCATCTGGTCCCGGGTGGATAAGGAAGCCCTCTTGCCTTCAGGGACCATGACGATGGAGACTTACGATGGGAAGCTGCGCCTGGAGAGCGTGAGCCGAGAAATGAGCGGGACCTATAAGTGCCAGACAGCCAGGTACAATGGCTTCAACATCAGGCCCCGGGATGCCCTGGTGCAGCTCAACGTGCAGTGTGAGTACAACCGTGCAGCACCCGAGTGCCCGTGCCCACAAAGGCCTGCGGGCTGCGCGGGGTTGGCACGCTCGCTGCTGCTTTCAGAGCTCACCTTTCTTCCTGCGCTGAGCAGACACCTCTCTTTTGCCTGGAGACCTTTGAACAGATAGATTTGATTGGTCTGGCTGCACAAGGCTGAGGGCAGGATACTACATGGCCAGCGTGGTGCAAGTGGAAGGGAGAGGTGTTGTGTGTGTTTGTATACAAAGAATTTCCATTTCCCTGCCAGTGGATGGGTGCAGAACGGCAGGTCTACCGGGTGTGTCTGCACTACCTATGTGGAAAATACCTTCAGGGTATGTCAGTAAATTTGTAAAGTAAAACACTCAAAAGGTAATGAATGTTAAGTAGACCATTTCCACTCCATGACCGTTTCTTCAACTCAGTTACCCCAGCTGTCATTTCTGGACATGCCTGAACCATTCTGCCTGAAAAGCAGTGTTACACAGACCCTGACAGGGACCATATACTCCCAAGTGATTTCCATGAAATAAAGCTGTGAGTAGCAGAAAACTGATTCTTAGCATGTGGTCTATTGAGTAATTTCAGCAATGGGTCATGCTCCCAGCCTGGTTTGAACATCATATCTGTGGATAAAGGTGAACACAGAGGGAGGAATGCTGCTGATGTCCATGTTGAGTGACTGTCTCTGTAGTTTCCCTGCAGTGGTTTCTCCCTCCAGAGAAGTGTGTGTCTGCTCAGCTTCATGCCATTGAGGTGTGCTTTAACAAGGGAAGGTCTGTGCTCTCTCCTTCAAGACTTTGAATCAGACAGGGAGAAGGCAGCTAAGTAAAATGCCTTCATCTGGAAGGAGCTGTGACTTAGGAGTAGCCCTCCCTACAGACCTTGTCGCATTTGGACAGTGCAATTGCTGAACTCTTGCAGAGTCCTCTGAGCAGCACAGATCTGGCAGGTGTGGGATGGGTGGGGAGTGGGTTAATTTGCACCCAGGCACGCTGCTTCTGGGCTGTGACTGATGAGCCTCCCTGAGCAGCACAGCAGCACTCATTGGATATGCTGCTGTGCTCCTCCCAGGCTCACTCCTCGGGAAGAAGAGAAGTGAGACTGGAGCAGATAACCTGGCTGAAGCCAACCAGGGCACACTGCTCACAGATGTGAGCTGCTGGGAGCACAGCAGGGACAGAAGTGTGCAAAATCTTGCAGGCACTTTGAGTATTCAAAGATCCCTTTTTCAAACTCTCTCTCTCCATTCAAGAGTTGTCAGGAATTAAATTACAGGATGGGGAGTGGGAAATGTGTATAGATTTCCACACAGTTAAGTATGTGTGAAGGAGATTCCCTTAAGCAGGTTGGAAACGTGTGTCTTGTTTTAAGCTGTTTTCAAAGGCAGGCTGGGTCAGGTCTATGGAGTGCAGCAGGACATAGCAAGAACTAATGGGAGATGCAGCAAAATCTTACTCCAGAGGTGAACAACCATCAAACCTGCTGGTGTCCCATTTGGTGTTGCTGTTTGAAAGCTGTGTGGTCCTTGCCAACCCTTTTTGCCCCTGCAGAGGGAACAGCAGTGCAGAAGTCAGGTATGAAGTCATACCTGGGTGAAGTCAGGCTGGAGGGGGATCACAGCCTTATTTTGGGCTGAAGAGGGAGGACATGACTCTCCACAGAAGAAAGGTGGTAGTTCTAAGGCAGAGCCTTTGATGCAGCATTGTAGAAGGCAAAGATGTGATGAACTTCTGTGTAAGGAGCAGCTCAACATGCTCTTCCTAAAGCAAAGCAATGCTTTATTGTGACCTCACCCAAGTAACAGTGGCATGGTCCATGCAGCAGTCCACCAAAAGGCCCTCTTCACTTCACCATCAGTTCTGTATACCCTGATCCTAGCTGGAGCTGGGTGTGTACTGAGTGTTTGCACACCTGAGCTGGCTCCTCCTGCCTGGGAACTGTGGAAGAACCTTATGGTGGCACTGCCTGTTCTGTGCCTACACCAGGCAGCTTTGGTTTGGGGGCTGCCAATTTGCTTCTGCCATCAGCATGAAAAAACATCTGTGAACCAAGAAAGTAGGGCAAGGATTGCTCTTGTCCCCTTTATAGCTCCCCTCCTTTCCCTCCATGCAAAAGCCTCCAGCAAACAACGCATCCCCTGCTTTTCTTTCTCCTCCTTGTTCACACAGCTGGGAAGAGTTGGGAGCTGCAGCGGGGGCCACCGTGGCTGATTGAAACGCTGCTCTTCAGCGTGGCTAGCTCATTAGTCTGGTGGCTTTCTCTGGAACTCTCATCTTCTGGGAAAAGGGGATCATGTGGCTCCTGCAGCCTCCGTGATGAGCGCTGTGTCCCCCTGTGTCCCCCAGCCCACGCATCCCAGTGGAGAGCCTCGTAGGTGGGGTGGGCGTCCACTCAGGTGCGTGTGTCTGTGCTGGCGTGAGCTCCCTTTGAACCCGCTCACTTAAGGGAAGAGTGAATTCTGGGTGATAATGTGGTTGTTTCTCTGATTTGCTCCAAAGCTAAAGTTGCAAAATCAATACAGCAGATCTGATTAAATGTCAGAACCTGTTTCTGTGTTTCTCTTTTCTTTTTCTCCCCTCACCCTCATGCATATAGCACGTGTATTGTAACAAACTAGCCCAGAAATAGGCTTTGCCAACTGCACTGCAGCAGTGGAAAAAGAATAAGAAGACAAAAATCCAAGTCAGCTGTCAAAAAAAGAAAAGTGTTTGAGCTTTTTATTATTTTTTGTATTTTGCAGGCGGAAAAAGTTGCTGTCCTTTTATCTTATGAGCTGTTATTGTCTATCATCAGCTCTCTGACAGGTTGGATGCTCTTGGACTTCTTGGTCTGAACTGTAGAGCTTTGGAAGATTTAATAAGTTCATGAAAGTCCTTGCAGTCTTAGAGCTCTGTGGTTAGCATGAAGAAATATTATATGCTGGTTAGAGTGAGAGATTGAGCGCACTGGAACTCCTGGGAATCTGGCTACCACTTGGAGTGGCAGTGTCTTGTCATCTTTTCTGTAGCTTCAAAACAGGAATAAAAATGACCCATCTCTTCAAGGATTTGTGGGGCATAGTAAACATAGCACTTTGAAATCTTGAAATAAAAATAGTAATGGAAGGGCAGAGTGGTGTTCTTAATAAAACCAATGCTATTGCTGATACTGTTGTGAAGGCTTTTTTCAGGACCAGGTACTCGCTCAAGTAAATCCCAACAGAAAAATGAATCCTCTGCAGAGGTGGGTTTAAAATCGGGGCTGGGTCACCCTGTGTAGGTGAGATAGCATAAGGCAGTTAAATACACACTGGGCTTGAAAATGTGCAGCACTCTGAGTTTTGGAATACAAAATGTTATTTGAGCAAATATGTATGAAAGGAGGAAGGAAAGAAAGTTTGTGTGGGTCAGTGAAAAGGATGCTACCTAGATACAAATTTACCAAGTATATAATAATAAATTGCAAAGAATACATCAGCCATGTAGCCTAAAAGCCTGGTCAAAATAGTATTTCCATGAATTACAAAGATTAGTAGTGACTCTAAACTCTAGCTGTTGTTAGAACTGGCCTTTGAAATGACTGTCTTGTCACAGTGAATATTACATTTGCTCTGTTAGAGTCTCATAAAACAGAGTGGTGTAAAAAGAAAATAATTAACCTGAGTGTCTCCTTCCCTGGAATAACATGGCTTGCAAATTTGTCCCATTCTGGATCCAAAATAATAGTTCATAATCACCTGGGATTGATCTTCAGAGGGTTAGGCTTATTGCCTTTAAATAGTTTTGCCACGTTAAGCAGCAGGTGGATTGTTGTGTTTTATCTTCAAAGTATAGTGAATATTAGGTGTAGTCAGGAAAGCAGACCATCATTCTCTTTGGAGGGGCAGTTGTGAGTAACAGGACAGGGGACATCTCATAGGTATTGCCACAGGGCCAGTGACCAGCAGGTCTGGGTCTGCCCTGACCTGGACTATGTCCCAAATACGTCCTGCTGGGGCATCTGTTGCCCTTGTCACTTAAAATAATGCTCAGGTGGGCATGGATATGTTTTCCTGTTCAAGCTCCCTCCCTCACAGATGTTATTCCTGGTCATACGCTATTGACTCCTTCCTCTTAAAATCCTGAGTACATCAGGCAGGCAATAGTCAGCATCAATTTCCCCTGTTATCTATGTAGCAAAGAGAAGAGCCAGGAAGAGAGGAGGGGGTGATACTGTAAATAAGTAAGAAGCATTGCTGGATCCACACAAGTGGAAATGGAAATGCATTAAACTGTTTCGATCAACTGTTGAAGCCATCGCTCAATGTCAGTGCTCTTTGCTGGTGCCCTGCCCCCTCTGAAACATAAGCTTGGATATTAACTGCTCCGTTAAAAACCCTCTTGAGGGATACTCCTGGCATGGAGATGTTTCTTCAGAGTGGCTAGGACTGAGCTTTTGGCTCCTGAGAGTTCCTTGCAGCTATCCCTGCCTATGTGAAGGGAGTCCAAGAGAAATGAGACTGTGGCCAGAGCTGACCCATATCTGTGACTGAGCTGGCTTATCTGTCTTGCTGCTTGGTCATGTGAGCTGGAGTAGGGAGCCATCTGCTAAGAATTTTAGGCTTGGCTGGTTTAATTTCGGAGTATATTTATTAATAGTGACTGGTTAAATTTTTTAAATTATTTTCGTCAGCACAGTCCATCCTGCCACCCCCCTCCAGGCTGAAGAGCACAGTTCAGGAGCTAATTCACAGGCAGAAGGTGACCCTTGCAGTGACTGGGGCTTTCCTGCCCTTCCATTCATGCTTAAGTGTCACTGTTCTACATGGTCTTGTTCCCAAGAGAGGGAAACCCAAGGCTCTTGTACCAACCAGAGCTCTGGGATGCTCTGGTTCATTTTAAACCATCAGAGGCTTAAGAAGGAATTGATATTCTGGGGAAGGTGTGTCAATACTCAAAGCCACGGGAAAACTGTGCCTTCTGCAAGTTCAGTGTTTGCAAACCTGGAGAATTTCATTAGCAAAAAGAAGAAAACTATTTGTAGTCATGGGCATGACCTCAAACTACCAATGTGAACAAAGCCTGACACAATCTCTGGTCCCACTTTGTTAGAAATCCTTCCTG